>NW_019154124.1:3117386-3166211 GCF_002288905.1 Enhydra lutris kenyoni
TTCTTTGAAAAAAATGGGTGGGATTTTGATAGGGATTGCATTAAATGTGTAGATTTCTTTAGGTAGCATAGACATTTTCACAATATTTGTTCTTCCAATCCATGATATGGAATATTTTTCCATTTCTTTGTGTCCTCTTCAATTTCTTTCATGAGTACTTTACAGTTTTCTGAGTACAGGTGCTTTGCCTCTTTGGTTATTTTATTCCTAGGTATCTTATGGTTTTGGGTGCAATTGTAAATGGGATTGACTCCTTAATTTCTCTTTCTTCTGTCTTGCTGTTGGTGTAGAGAAATGCAACTGATTTCTGTGCATTGATTTTATATCCTGACACTTTACTGAGTTCCTGTATGAGTTTTAGCAGTTTTGGAGTGGAGTCTTTTGGGTTTTCCACATAAAGTATCATATCATCTGCAATGAGTAAAAGTTTGATTTCTTTGCTGACTCAAATGTCTTTTATTTCTTTTTGTTGTCTGATTACTGAGGCTAGCACTTCTAGTACTCTGTTGAATAGCAGTGGTGATAATGGACAGGGGTGTTCCTGATCTTAGGGGAAAAGCTCTGTTTTTCCGCATTGAGAATGATATTCACTGTGGGTTTTTCATAAATGGCTTTGATGATATTGAGGTACGTACCCTCTATCCCTACACTGTGAAGAGTTTTGATCAAGAAAGGATGCTGGACTTTGTCAAATGCTTTTTCAACATCTATTTAGAGTATCATATGGGTTTTGTTATTTCTTTTATTAATCTATTGTATCAGATTGATTGATTTGCAGATGTTGAACCAAACTTGCATTGGCTAATTGGGTTTAGATTCAAAAATTATTAAAAACAACAAAAAAAGAAACCAACACAGAAAGTCAAGCAAAATGAAAAAACAGAGGAACATGTTCCAAACAAATGAACAAGACAAAAACTCAGGGAGAAAAGAAACCTAATGAAATGCAGATAACTAATCTACCTGGTTAAGAGTATATGGTAGTGGTCATAAATACGCTCACTGAACTTGAGAGAGGAATGGATGAACACGTAAGAACTGCAAGAGAGAGAATATATAAGAAGGTACCAAGGGGCAGTCACAGAGCTGCATAATACAGTAACTGAACTGGAAAAATACACTGGAGGGTCCTACAGCAGACTAAATGAAGCAGAAGAAAGCTTCAGTGAAATTGAAGACAGGGCAGAGGAAATCACCCAATCATAGCAGCACAAAGAGAAAAGAATGAAGAATGGTCAAGATAGTTTAAGGGACTTATGGGACAACATCATGTGGACAAATATTCCATTATAAAGGTCCCAGAGAAAAAGAGAGAGAAAGGGGCAGAAAGCTTATTTGAGGGAATAATGTCTGCAGACTCCCCTAACTTGGGGAAGGAAACAGACATCCAAGTCCAAGAAGCCTAGTTAGTTCCAAATTGAACACATGATCTATCCCCCCAAATTAGTTCATCTATGGTGTCTTATATTTCAGTAAATGGCACCAAAAATCCATTCAACTGAGCAAGTCAAAAGCTTGGGGCTTGTCCTTGCCATGCAAGCTTGCTCATCCTCTATATCCAAATGATCACAAAGAGTTATTCATGTTACCTTCTGATTATCTCAGTCAATTTCCTTTTGTCTCCTCTCTTGCTACCATAGTTCAGTCTACCCCCAACTCTGCCCTGGACCATTCTAATAGCCTCTTAACTGATCACCTCTTACTCTCCATCCAATTGTCTACTTTGTTGGCAAATTGATTTCTTTTTAATTTAATCTAAATATGAGCATATAATTTCCCACTTTAAGAGCCTATCAGTAGTAGACTCTAGTTGCTCTAAAGTTTAGGACCAAAATTTGCATTAGATAGATAGATCAATCGATCGATATCTATATCTATATCTGTCTATCTATCTATCTATCTATCTATATATATATAGAGAGAGAGAGAGAGAGATAATAGATAATGTGACCCTGTCCCCTTTTCCAACCTCATTTCTCAATACTCTTCCCTCATGGGAGTGACTGTCAGACCTCTGGTCACTTTGGCCTTCTTCCAGTTCCCAGAATATGCCATGCTCAGTCCTGCCTAAAGGCGTTGCATAATGTTTTTTCTCTCCCCAAACACTTTTCTTCTCCTTATGTTTACCATGTTAATTCCTTTTGTTCCAGCAGATTTTAATTCAAACAACACTCTCTCATGTAAGCATTCCCAGAACTACCAGCCCAGGTCAGGACCATCTTTTAGACGTAATTTCAGCCTCTTGTATCTTTCTTTCACACCTCTTTCCATGGCTCGTATTTCAATATTTGATCCCTCTGTCTTCCCAAGTTTGACTGTAAACTCCATGAGAGCAGAGACAGCTTCCATGTTTCCATCACCAGGGTAGCTCAAGCACCAAGCACAGCAGTTGACACAAAGTCAATGCTGAATAAATAAACAAGTCAGTAATGGTGTTTTACTGTGCAAGGTAGGCAATAAGAGGTACAGAAAGATATTAATTCTATGCCTCATGTAATAAATATAAAAGGACTCAGAGGAGGAAAGAAATCAATATAAATAAAATTTCCAGTGACATATTTATGAACCTTTTAGGAACTGGACCAAACGGTGGTTGGGAAAGGATATATAATTCTCTGCCATTTCCTCTGCAGTACTGACAGATTTAATCTGGAAAGTTAAACCTCCCAATAATAGATTCTTTAAGAAAACTGAAAAAAAAAATGGACCAAGAGTTTGATTTATGAGACAATTGGAAATTTGAGCACTGATTTTATTATACTCAGGAGTCATTATGTTTTGTTTGATAGTGGTATTGTGGATATATTTTAATAAAGAGTATTTTTTAGAGATCCACATTGAAATATTTATACATAAAATGGTATAGTATCTAGGATTTTCTTCAAAATAATATTTAAAGCGTTAGAGTTAATAAAATTGACTCTGACCTGGCAATTGTTGGAGCCAACTGATGTATACATCAAGTTGTATAATGTCATGCTCTCTATTTTTGTATATGTTTGAAATTTACAATTAAAAAGTTATTAAAAAGAAACACACAAAAGAAGGGCAGCAGGTCAAATCTGTTCACAGAAGAATTCCAACAAGGAACTGTTATGTTGTATAAACCTTTCCAGAACATAGGAAAAGATGCAATTTCTCAACTCATTCTTTGAGATTAGTGTAACTCTAATATTAAAACCACACAAGGATATAGCGTTAAAAAAGACAACTCTCGGCTAACATCATTCCTGACCCAGTAATATTAACAAATGGAATATAGCAATATATTAAAGAATAATAAAAGTAAGTAAGGTTTATTCCAGGTAAACAAAGTTCAATATTAGGAAATCATTCTGTATAATTTATTGCTCTGAAAGATTAAAAGAAAAAGCCATTTCACCAGATACCAAAAAAATTATTTTAGAAAAGTCAATGCCTACCCATGTTTTAGAAGTAGCAAACCAGAACATAAAAATCAATTTGCAAGATAACAGAACAGATGGTAACTACCCTGGTGGTAAACATAGCATAATGAATAAATGTGTCAGGTCTCTAAGTTGTACACCTGCAACCAATGTAACATTGTATATCAACAATTCTCAAAAAAATTAACTTACACTTTTTACCCTATGTAGTCCTGAATTTTATAAATTTACAGGTTTAATATTCCTGGTAGAGGGGAAATTCTCAGGCCCAGCACAGGCCAATGCAAATGAGCAGTGAAGGACAAGGAAGAGAACAAAATTCAGCAGAGGTAAAGATGGGAGGTGACACTATCTTTTACTTGAAAGAAGGCAGAGCAAGAAGAGGGAAAAAAGATGGGCACCTGCTCCACTTCTAGGGTGTAAGACAGAGCCCAAGGTTTGGTCTATTTCATACGTAATTTATTATTTTTTTAAAGATTTTATTTATTTATTTGACAGAGAGACAGAGATCACAAGTAGGCAGAGCAGCAGGCAGAAAGAGAGGGAGAGGCAGGCTCCCTGCTGAGCAGAGAGCCCAATGCAGGGCTCCATCTCAGGACCCTGGGACCATGACCTGAGCTGAAGGCAGAGGCTTAATTAACCCCCTGAACCACCCAGGAGCCCCAATTATTTTTAATTAAAGAATAGTTGATGTTCAATATTATATTAGTTTCAGGTGTACAACATAGTAACTTGAAAATTATATACTTACAGAATGCTCACCACAATAAATGTAGTTATCATCTGACACCAGACAATATTATTAGTCTTATTGACTATATGCTGTCTGCTGCATTTTTCATCTTTGTGACATATATAGATAGATAGATAGATAGATAGATAGATAGATATAGATATAGATATGTATATATATGTGTATATTATATGTATATATAAAACACACACACATATATATGTATATGTGTATATATATATATATAAAAACACACACGCACACATATATGTATGTGTGTGTTTCACTGAAATATGGCTGACACACAATGTTGTGTTAGTTACAGGTGTACAACATAGTGACTCAAGAACTCTAAAATATGCTATGGTCACTGCAAGTATAACTACCATCTGTGGCAATACAAACCATTAAAATACCATAGGCTATGTTCTCTATGCTGTACCTCTCATCCCCACAACTTATTCATTCCATAATTGAACACCTGTACTTCCTACTTCACCCATTTTACCCATCCTACTAATAGCTTCCTTCGGTTTATTCTCTGTATATATGGTTCTTTTTCTGGTTTTTGTTTCTTGGTTTTGTTTTTTAAATTCCACATATAAGAAAAATCATGAAGTTTTTGTCTTTGTCTGACTTATTTCACTTAGCATAATACCCAATAGGTATTATTACATGATGTCACAAGTGGAAAGGTCTCATTCTTTTTTACTGCTGAGTAATATCCCATTTTGTGTGGGGGGGTATGGGGGTGGGTGTATACCACTTCTTTATCCATTGAACTACCAAAGGACACTTGAGTTGCTTTCGCATTTTGGCTATTGTAAATAATGCTGCAATAAAATAGGGATGCATATATCTTTTTTGGCACTAGTGTTTTCCTTTTATTTAGGCAAATATCCAGTAGTGAAATTACTGGATCATACGGTATTCCTATTTTTAATTTTTTTGAAGAACTCCATACTATTTTTCATAGTGGCTGCACCATTTTACATTTGTGCCAATAGTGCACAAAAGTTCTTTTCTTCCACATCCTAGCCAACACTAATTTCTTGTCTTTTTGATACTAACCTTTCTGACAGGTTAAGGTGATATCTCATTGTGGTTTTGATTTGCATTTCCCTCATGATTAGTGATGCTGAGCATCTTTTTATATATCTGTTAGCCATCTAAATGTTTTCTTTGGGAAAATGTCTCTTCACATCCTCTCCCCATTTTTTTAACCAGATTGTTTGTTTTTTGGTGTTCAGTTGTATGACTTCTTTATATATTTTAGATATTAACCCCTTATCAAATACATCACTTGCAAATATCTTCTCCCATTCAGTGGGCTGCCTTTTTACTTTGCTTTGTTTCCTTCACTGTGCACAAACTTTTTATTTTGGTATATTCCCAACAGTTTATTTTTGCTTTTGTTTCCCTTGCTTTAGGAAGCAGATCCAGAAAAATATTGCTAAGGCTGATGTCCAAGACATGACCGCCTATGTTTTCTTCTAGGAGTTTAATGGATTCAGGTTTCACATGTAGGTCTTTAACCCATTTTGAGTTTATTTTTGTGCATGGTGTAAGAATGTGGCCCAGTTTCATCCTTTTACCTGTAGTTGCCCAGTCTCCCCAACACCATTTATTGAAGAGACTGTCTTTTTCCCATTGCATATTCTTGCCTCCATTGTCACAGATTAATTGGCCATTTAAGTACAGGTTTAGTTTTGGGCTCTCTGTTTTGTTCCATTAGTCTAGGTGTCTGTTTTTGTGCCAGTATTGTACTGTTTTGATTACAACAGCTTGACAATATAGCTTGAAATCTGGGATTGTGATGCCTCCAGCTTTGTTCTTTCTCAAGACACCTTTGGCTACTCATGTCTTCTGTGGCTTCTTATAGATTTTAGGCTTATTTGGTTTAGTTCTGTGAAAAATTCTATTCATATTTTGATAGGGATTACATTGAATGTGTATTTGTTTGGGTAGTATGGACATTTTAACCCTAGTAATTCTTCCAATTCACGAGCATAGAATATTTTTTCATTCATGTATGTCCTCTTCAGTTTCTTTCATCAATGTGTTATTGCTTTCAGAGTACGGGTCTTTCACTTCTTTGGTTAAATTTATTCCTAGGTATTTTATTATTTTTGGTACAATTGTAAATGGGATTGTTTTCTTTATTCTTCTTTCTGCTAGTTTGTTATTAGTATATAGAAACGTATATTGATTTTGTATCCTGCAACTTTACTGAATTCTTTCATTACTTCTAAAAGTTTTTTGTTGCTGTTGGACTTCTTAGGATTATCTATATAGAATTTCATGTCACCTGCAGGTAGTGACAGTTTTGCTTCTTACTTAGCAGTTTGGGAGACTTTTGTTTCTTTTTCTTGTCTGATTTCCTGACTAGGACTTCCAGTACTGTGTTGAATAAAAGTGGTGAGAGTGGACATCCTTGTCTTGTTGCTGGTCTTGGGGGGAAAAGTTTCAGCTTTTCACAGTTGAATGTGATGATATCTATGAGTTTGTCATATATGGCCTTATATGGTGAGGTATGTTCCCTCTATACCAAGTATCTTGAAGTTTTTATCATGAATAGATGTTGAATTTTATCACATGCTTTTTCTGCATCAATGAAATGATTATATGATTTTTATCATTCATGTTGTTCTTGTGGTGTATCACATTGATTTGGAGATATTGACCCATTCTTGCATCCCTGGAATAAATCCCACTTGATGTTAGTGCATGATCCCTCTCATGTATTGTTGAATTGGTTTTCCAATATTTTTTTAACTCTTTTTTTTTTAGATTTATTTATTTATTTATTTGACACAGAGAGAGAGATTACAAGTAGGCAGAGCAGCAGGCTGAGAGAAGAGGAAGCAGGCTCCCCTCTGAGCAGAGAGCCTGATGTGGGTTTCGATCCCAGGACCTTGAGCTGAAGGCAGAGGCTTAACCCACTGAGCCACCCAGGCACCTCTGGTTTTCCAATATTTTAAATATTGAGTAATTTTGCATCCATGTTCATCAAGGATATTGGCCTTTCCTTTTGACTTTTTGTACTGTCTGTCTTGGCAACAGGGTTGATGCTGGCCTCATAGATTACATTTGAAAGCATAGTTTCCTCTTCAGTTTTTTGGAATAGTTTGGGAAAGATAAATATGAACTCTTTTTTAAATGTTTGGCAGAGTTTACATGTGAAACCATCTGGTATTGGGCTTTTGTTTGTTGGTAGTATTTTGATTACCAATTCAATTTCATTGTTAGTTATCCATCTGCTCAGATTTTTCATTTTCCTGATTGGATCTTGGAAGATTGTATATTTCTAGGACTTTATCCATTTCTTCTAGGTTTTCCAATTTGTTAGTATATAATTTTTCATAGTAGTTTCTTAGTCCTCTGTATTTTTATGGCATGAATTGTACCTTCTCTTTTTCTGATTTTATTTAAGTTCTTTCTCTCTTTTTTTTTCTCAATGAATCTGACTAAAGGTCTATCAATTTTGTTTACCTTTCCAAAGAACCAAAGAATCATCTCTTAGTTTCATTGATTTTTTTTTTGAGTCTCCTTTATTTTCACTTTGATCTTTTGTATTTCTCCTACTAACTTTGGGCTTGTTTATTCTTTTTCTTTTCTATTTTATTCTTTTTTTTTTCTATTTTCTTTCAGTATAGCTTGTTTGAGATTTTTCTTGTTTCTTGAGGAAGCCCTGTGTAACTATAAACTTTCCTCTTAAAATTGCTTCTGCTGGCCATCAGAAAAAAATGAAATCTTGCCATTTGCAACAACGTGTGTGGAACTAGAGCATATTATGCTAAGTGAAATAAGTCAATCAGAGAAAAACAATTATCATATGATCTCACTAATACATGGAATTTGAGAGACAAGGCAGAAGATCATAGGGGAAGAGAGGAAAAAATGAAACAAGACAAAACCAGAGAGGGAGACAAACTGTAAGAGACTCAATCTCAGGAAACAAATTAAGGGTTGCTGGAGGGGAGGGGCAGGAAGGGATGGGGTGGTTGGGTGATGGACATTGGGGAGGCTATGTGTTGTGCAGAGTGCTGTGAATTGTGTAAGACTATGAATCACAGACCTGTACCCCTGAAACAATTTATTTTAAAAAATAAAATTTTTTTAAAAAATGCTTCTGCTATATCCCAAAGATTTTGGAACATTTGTGTTTTCATTTTCATTTGTCTTTAGGTGTATTTTATTTCTTTTTTTTCCTTCATCGACCCATTTGTCATTTAGCCTGTCTGTGAGGGTTTTTTTGAGTTTTTTCATGTAATTGATTTCTAGTTTTGTATCCTTGTGATCAAAAAAGATGCTTGATAAAATTTCAGTCTTTTTAAGTTTATTGAGACTTGTTTCGTGGTTTAACATGTCACCTATAATGGAGAGTGTTCCATGTGTACTTGTAAAGAATATAGATTCTGCTGTTCTGGAATGAAATATTCTATAGATATAGATGATATAGATATAGATATAGATATATAAAGTCCATCTGGTCTAATGTGTTGTTCAAAGCCACTGTTGCCCTATGATTTTCTGTAATAGTTGCTTAAGTAAAAAAATAACAAAAAATGCATATATAATCAATAAATTATATTGATCAAATTTATTGCATAATTTTCCAGTTCACTACTTTTGTTCTTTGTCAGCCCAGCATGTATCCTGTGATCAAAAATAATACAAACTTCTAAATGTATAAAAATAATTGGAAAGAGTGAATATAAAAATCTGTATACGTTTACTGCCTCTTTGATTTTTAACACATATCCATATGCCAATTAGAATTTGGGACCCATGGGGACGCCTGGGTGGCTCAGTTGGTTAAGCAGCTGCCTTCGGCTCAGGTCATGATCCCAGAGTCCTGGGATCGAGTCCCACATCGGGCTCCTTGCTCATCGGGGAGCCTGCTTCTCCCTCTGTCCACATGAAGGTAATCATTAATTCCTTCTTTTTGCCTGGGAACTTACACTCCTTGGAGCCCTGACACATCTGTCCCTATTTCACAGTAACAGATGCATATTCTCTTAACTGAAGTCAAAGAACTATAGTTCAGTGTCGTATTTTAAACTAAAGGCACATCTATTGATGCCTAGCCAAGCACTGGTTGGTAGGCTGGGCTATCTCTACTATTGCTAGAAAACTAAAACCATATAAAAAGGTTCACTATTGGGACGCCTGGGTGGCTCAGTTGGTTGAGCAGCTGCCTTCGGCTCGGGTCGTGGTCCCAGCGTCCTGAGATCAAGTCCCACATCGGGCTCCTTGCTCATCGGGGAGCCTGCTTCTCCCTCTGCCTCTGCCTGCCATTCTGTCTGCCTGTGCTTGCTCTCTCTCCCTCTCTGTCTCTGACAAATAAATAAATAAAATCTTTAAAAAAAAAAAAAAAAAGAATTTGGGACCCATGGAGAATTTTTACCAATTTATGCCTTCCCAAATTAGGTAAATCCTCACATTTCAGCAGATTCTTACACATCAATAATTAGTTTGTATAATTTCGTTGCGAAGAACCTTGCGAATTCTTAGTAAATGTGATCTGGCACAGAGCTTTAAAGTCATCCTTAATGGGGCGCCTGGATGGCTCAGTTAGTTGACTGTCTGCCTTTGGCTCTGGTCATGATCTCAGGGTCCTTCAATCCAGCCCCATATTGGGCTCTCTGCTCAGTGGGGAGTCTCCTTCTCCCTCTCACTCTCTCTCTGTGCATTCTCTCTCTCTCTCTCTCTCTCTCTCTCTCTCTCAAAAATAAATAAAACCTTTAAAAAGATAAAGTCATTCTTAAAACTTGAATATTGTTGGCACATGAAGGACTACACAAGAATATCCAGAATTTGGGGACAGCATAAGGGAAAAAACCACCTGAAAGTGCAAACAGAAAGCCATATAATCTTAACACCAAATGCTGAAGAAACAGCTTACAGATGTGTTGCCTGATTTGGAAAATGATTGATTCCTGTGTCAAGAAGACATGGTTCATATGTCACTGATGTAAAATGAAACTCTTCCCCCTCTCCAGCTGCATTGTAGCTTGTCTGGCACACTGAAATGGTACCTGTGGGATTTGCACTGTTTTCTGATACTATCCAGGAGGTGCTTTGATTCTAGAAGACCAGCAGCCCTAACCTTGACCATATTATTGCCAGAATAAAGAAAGCTAATTTTCCAGACTTAACTGACCTAATGAAGATTATCTTCTGAGAGCATCTAACACTCTGTGTCTTATTCTGTATCAGCCAACCAAATTACTAATATGTAAACTCATTTTCAGAGGGAAACTGCTGTACAAATAACAGAATCCCATTGTCAAATCAGGTTTGTTTCACACTGCAGTTCATTAAATCTTCCTGTGAAGTGACCAAACTTGAAGTTGCTTGTGAGCTTAGTTGGCATTTCAGCCTCTATAATCAGCTTTGAGCAAGCAATTGATAGAACTATTTCTGGACCAGCTCTAGGACCATGTAGATACCCTTAAGATATTTTTTATATGAGGAACATAATGGCTTCTCTGGTGCTTCTCTCTTCATTTACAATAGGTAGTTACTCTGTCTAATACTAAATAAGAAAATATCAATGATAAACATCCAACTTATATTTATTATTTGGCCATTTTCTAAAAATATATTTTATTTCTTTGTTTACAGTCACTGAATGGACAAAAGAAGACGAATACACAAGACAAGTTTCCAAGATCTTGTTTCATTTGAAAAAATGATTTGTCTATTCCCAGCAGCTTCATCTGTATAGACACGATTTGCATAGTCCCAAGATATTTTGTGACTACAGAAGCACAGGATCTGAGCTCACTCTGGGGACAGAAAACCAGCACCAGGCAGAACGGAGCTTGGAAAAGTGAGAACAACAAAGACTACTCTGAAAACAAATGGCCAGGAAAGTCCGGGGCAGCGGGGGGAACCTGAGGACTGGATAGGGCCACAGATTTATTTCTAATTATGGAAGACTTTGGGAACAGGTATCCATTTAGCCATCAGGATGTAAGAAGGAGAAATCCAAGTAGTCAAAAACTCCATAAGCAAGCAGGTAATCCTATAATTACCTAATAGAAATCTCAAGCTTAAAGCCCAAATTGAGCTTTTAATTTGATCTTCTAAGTCTCTTTCTGAAGTTGTCCACAATTCATTTATTAAAACTTCCTGTATTTAAAGCCAAAACCTAAGAATAATCATAGATTCCATTCTTCTCCATATAGTTCTCATGAATCTCCTCCTACTCTCCCACACAAATCTTATGTCTCAGAAAGTCCCATTAGCTCTATTTCCAAATATCTCAGATCTGCCCCCCCTCTTTTTTTTTCTTTCCACTTTCCATCTTAGTCCAAGACCCTATCATCTCTCATGCGGATTGCAGTGATCACTTAGCTGGTTTCCACACTTACTCTCTTGCCCCTTAACGTCTCTTCTGTATATGGCAGCTATGTTGATGCCAAGTTGATGGCCAGAGTTGGAGCAGCCCACTTAGACCACAGGATCAAAGTCTTGTATTGAAAAGAGCAAAGCAGGGGCACCTGGGTGGCTCAGTGGGTTAAAGCCTCTGTCTTCGGCTCAGGTCATGATCCCGGGGTCCTGAGATCGAGCCCTGCATTGGGCTCTCTGCTTGGCAGGGAACCTGCTAACTCTTCTCTCTGCCTGCCTCTCTGCCTACTTGGATCTCTGTCTGTCAAAAAAATAAAATCTTTAAAAAAGAAAGAAAGAAAAGAGCAAAGCAGGAGGATAGAGCAAGAGCGTGAATTCCTAAAGCATTATATCATTTCTGCATTGCTTATTCTGAGAGAAAGAAGTCAACTTAAATCTTATTTAGGGCACTGTTTTTTGGGTCTGTTTTGGTTTGGTTTGGTTTTGGTTTCTGGTACAACCAACTAAGTATAACTGCGTCCAGATACAGATTCTGGATGAAATAATATGCTCTAACAAGGGATATGCTGTAAAGGAGGTGAAGTATATCCCATGTGTCCCTGCCTTCCATGGTGGCCCTTTCAGACAGTGCCCCATAGCACTGAAGAAGGCTGCAGTCTGTGCCTCCCAGGCTCTAGGAGCAGCAAGTGAACAGTGGTTTGAGGGACATCAGCAGAGCAAGGCTAAAGTACACCATTTCTGAGGGGACACGAAGGAAGGGAAACTGATTCCTGGGTTTCCCCATAAGATTGTTTGTCCCTAGAAGGCAGAGTTTCTATCATATAAATCCTTGTAGGCCCAACAAGATCTTGAGCATAATAGCTGCTCATGAAACAATAGAACCCAATAAAGGCTTTTCTGAGAGGAAACCACCCCTTTGAGCCCAACCTGAGCTTGGCCTCCCTCTTTGTCAGGGAAAATTATGAATTTTGAACTCAATCAATTGCTTTCCTATGTTTAGTATTATACCTCTGCATAGAGGCACCTGGTGGCTCAGTCACTGAAGTGTCTGCCTTTCGTTCAGGTCATGATCCCAGGGTCCTGGGATTGAGCCCTACATCAGGCTCCCTGCTCCGCAGAGAGTCTGCTTCTCCTCACCCTCTGCTGTTCCCCCTGCTTGTGCACTCTCACTCTCTATAAAATAAATAAATAAAATCTTAAAAAAAAAATCTGTGTAGAATGTGTTGCATTGTTTTGTTTATATAACATCTAGAATAGCACTACATGGAATTCAGTGCTTAATAAATGCTCTGGGGTGCTAGTGATAACAATTTATTGAACAGAAGCTCACATTAATTTTTTTTAAAGATTTTATTTATTTATTTGACAGAGAGATCACAAATAGAGAGGCAGGCGGCGGGGGGAGGGGGAAGTAGGCTCCCCACTGAGCAGAGAACCCGATGCAGGACTCAATCCTAGGACCCTGAGATCGTGACCCGAGCTGAAGGCAGAGGCTTTAACCCACTGAGCCACCCAGGCGCCCCAGAAGCTCACATTCATTTTTAAAGGTCTAAGCATTAGTACATGAGAAACTATCTAGATGGTAGCTAAAAATTACTGTTGACTATATGAGAGCCAATACTGTGCTAGATTTAGTGTAATAATACAATGGGCACATGATGTAAGATTATAATGAAACTAACTGAATAAATGTCTGTGAGAAGAGGTCATTATTTTGTGCTTACTCCTCAGAGATTGTAATGATCACACTAGAAAAAAGTATTAACATTTTTGCTAGCCCACACACATTTTTCTGAGCCTGCATAAGGAACACCCATGACCTTCTGTTGCTTTCCTGTAGCAAAACCAGAGGCAGAAGGCAGGACAGAATGGGAAGATAAGTGGCAGAGGTAGGATGCATTCTACACTTTCTACTCAGTTTGATTCTGGAGTACAAGAAGGCCACTAGGAGTTACGTTTACACTAAAGCTACTTTGGGAATGGTTAGAGTATTACCCAATAACAAGGACACAGAAGAGGCCAAGTGTAGGGGCAGATTCCTTCATGCAGACAGAGCTGAGCTAATGTCTGCATGAATTAGCTGAGCTAATTCACCCTGAGCTTCTAGCTAGTAGTGATATTGTGATTACTGTTGTTACCCATGCAACAGACAACTCTTTTTTTTTTTTTAACATTTTATTTATTCGAGAGAGAGAGCACATGAGTGGGGGACAGGAGGAGAGGAAGAGGGAGAGAGAGAAGCAGACTCTCTGCTGAACAGGGAGCCTAATGTGGGGCTCGATGCCAGGACCCTGAGATCATGACCTGAGCCAAAGGCAGAAGCTCAACCATCTGAGCCAGCCAGGTGCCTCGTAATAGTCATTCCTAACTCCCTTCTTTCTTGCAGGTGGAGCTTTCCTCCCATTCTACAAATTGGGCATGCCAGCATTCTCACTTTTTCATCCTCCCTATGACTGGGGCATGGGCGTTCATCCAGCTCGGGCCAGTCGGGCCCAAGGGAAGTCCAAGGGGACCTCTTGAAAAAGGTTTTTGCATCTAACAGACACCTTCAAAACAAAACTCCACTTTATCTTCTTGCTTCTGTGTACTCTTGTGTGAGGTCATGATAGTTAGAGCTGTGGCAGTCATCTTGTGACTTTTGTGACTAAGACGGATCTTCAGTACATTGAGGGTAATGAAGTGGAGAAAATGGAGAAGAACCAGAATCTTGATATTCTTGAGTTACTGAGCCCACCCTAGAAAAATCTACCTTAAGATTCCCTGTTGTGGATGAAATTAAACCCTTATTCCTTAAGCCACTTTTAATAGTAGCTTATTACCTAGAGCCTAAAGCATTCTTTCTGAGAAAAGTGAGGTCTTTCTGAGAAAAGACAGGATGGTACCATTCAAATGTCCTCTAGGTAAGGAAGCCCTTGAGAAGTTGTCCTAAGTATCTGAGATGAGACAACTGCAAGAACCAGAATTCTTTTTAGGGTGTATTGTGAGCTATAATTACTGGGGGTCCAAGAGCCTCACACAGCACCACAATTCATAAAAGTACAAAACCACTGAACGAGCATGAGTTCAGGACATGCGGCTGCAGGAGGATGACAAGTACTCTAGAAAAGCTCACCATCAGCCAGAGGATGGAGCAGAGACAATGACGCCAAAATCTGAGCACAATCAGGGCACTGAAGTGAGTCTCAATGAAACCTTGAGAAAGGAGCATCTGGGACCATTGACTGGGAAGAGAAGAGGAGAGAAGATCGTAAGTCCTAAACCATGTGGTTTGCTTCACAAGTTTTTGATTATCCCACAAGGTTGGTGGGACCTCAAGAGACAAAAGAAAATCTAGAACAGTTTATTGTGTCTATGGTGTCATAGGTGTGGTTCACCAGAAGAGAACACTTTAAAAGCCTTGGCAAGGACTATGAGCTTTAATTAAATGGGATTATTTTAATTGAATAGTATCTACAGACACACTGCTCAATTTTCAGGGTGGTGCTCACATTCATTCTTACTGAGTTTGGATGAATTTGAAGAGCAGATTAATATCCTAATATGCAGCTTATAGCACAAAGTATCTGTGGGAAATCCAGTCCATGAGCCCAACTCGGAATTCTGAATTTCAGAGAAGGCCACAGGGATCCCACTATGCAAGAGGAGCCCCTCTGTCCCCTCTGAAAAATATGGAAAGGCTCTTTGGGGCTGAAGTTTGCCACGGGTTTGTATGATTAACACCCTTGGCTACAGACAGGATACAGAATGTCCCCTAGTTTCTGATTAACAGAAGCTATAGGTGAACAGAAAATTCACCCCTGGGAAAGAAAGAGGCACCTAGTCCAGGCCTGGGTAAATTTTGGGGTAGATGACATATGGTTTCTTCTGGGACCTATAGTCAAGTTCCATGCCAAAAGGAACTGTGTAATGATAGGTTCCAACTTCCTTTGGAGAAAATACTGTCATCCTGGTGTCAAAGGGAAACACAAGAGGGATAATTGCTAAAGGAAGAAAAGAAAGTTGTTGTTGTTGTTGTTTTTCTTTTTACTGGGTTTACTAGCCAGTATCTGTGAACTATAACCATTGAGTCTGCCAGCTTGTCTGGCCAAAGGCTCAGTGCCACACAGACTGAAGTAGGTAAGAAGAGGAAAGAAAGCAGAGATGGGAGGCAGAGACCTCTCTTTCTGGAAAACGAGAATGATATTGTGGTATCTGGAAAGGAAGTTGGGCTCTTTCCGTTTTGTTCTTTAAAAGAAGAGAAATCCAAATATGTCTATGTGCCAAGAAGAAGTCAATACGAAGGGGGTGTTTAGAGACTCAGAAGAGAGATGATGTCTAATTGAGCTGGACCAGAGGAGACTGAGTGAGGGTGGGCAGGGAGGGATGGACCCAGAGCACCAATGAAAGCGACTCACCTGAGGCAGAAGGAAGGACTCCTCTTTTCCCGAGCAAAAAAGAACACAGTGTGTGGAGGCCAGTATCTGTCAGGATAACCCTGGTTATGCTTATGGTAGCCACCTCTAAAATGTCCAGAGCTCACACCAAGAAAGGTTAATTTCTCACTCACACTTCATGGCCAGCGCCAGTTGGCTCTGACTTGATTCTGGGTTGTCTGCTCTTCAGGATTTAGGCCCGTGGGTCAGCCCCTGTACGGACTACTGCAATCTCTGGGACAGAAGGAGAAGAGAGAATGACAAACCACGCCTGGGCTCTTAAAGCTACTGCTGGGAGTGATGCTCATCCCCGCGGCACACATTTCATGGCAAAAGCAACCCCCGTCATCATGCCTGAGCTCAACACTAAAGGACATAGGAAAAGGACTGTGATTTGGGGTGAACCATACAAGCTGTTAGAAGTTGCTCCTTCATTCATTCAGTCAATATCTGCTAAGCCCCTGTTCTGCTCTGTGCCTGGTGCTACACTTGGATCTCTGAATGAGACGGAGGTGCTGTCGAAGCTATGACCATTTAGGGAGTTCCTGCTGATGGCCTGGCATCGCCTGACACAAGGGACTCCCCCAAGCGCTGAGAGGGAGGGAGTTGTTTCGGGGTCATAGGTTTGAGGAGAGAGGTAAACATTTCAAATAACCTCTGAAGAAAATGGGGAAAAAAAGCTGAATGGAGGGAGTGGAAGAGCCACCCTAGGCGTCCTGCAACGGATGCAGATTCCTGTGTTGCTGTGTGACGTTTCCTGTGAATGCTCAGTAGCCTGGATACTCCCACAGAAGAAAAGGTAAGGATCTGGGACCAGCCGGGAGATGATGGAGCCAGGCATGGTGCGGGTACTATGAAAGAATGGGATCTAGCCCAGGTCTCAATAGGGAGAGAAGGAAAGTCATCCGGGCAGGTGCTGGGTCTTGAGAGCTAAGGACATTTGCAGTGCAATGACCGTGAACAACCCAAGTCCATGTGCTAATCCTTCCTGTTTGTGGGTTACACTTACGCTATCACTTCTGTACGTTCAGAAGACTCAGCAGTTTTCTGTGTGTTCCTGTGTGCCTGCAGGGGACCCAGCCGCTGAGTCACTGAAGAGTGCGTCAACGGTGGGCAGCGCTGACAATCAGATCTGCTAAGACCCACATCTTTTTGTAGATGAGTCCCTTTCCTTGGGAAATTACAACTCTGGAGAAGGCCCCAAAGCACCATGGAAGTTTGAATAAGAAAAGACCTAAGTTTAATTAAAAAGTTCTTCTGTTACATTTATCTTTGTGACAATTGTTGCTTCTTGGTAAAACTAGAAGAAATTATAAAGGGGGATGGACAGGACCATTGTCAGGAGTTGCAGATTCGTGAATCCCACGCCTACCTCTCTAGGGTTTTTTTTTCCTGTTTTGTTTTGTTTTGTTTTGAACTGTTCCTTACTGAAGTGAAACCAAGTCATATGGGAATATCTGAGGCAACTTTGAAATACAAGCGTGTGCCGAAGTCTGGAAGAGTGTGTGGAAACAGGAGTGGTACAGTAACACCCACTTTGCCTGATCACATATATGAGTGGCAAGCTGTCCTAGCACTCCAAGGGATATAAATCAGGAGCTGGGTGCCCAGTTTACCCTGCATGACTGGCCATTGGGTACGAATGGTAGTTTAACTCAGGGCTTTGAATAAAGTGAGGGGAACCAACTGAGTCTTTTTATTATTTGTCATGTGAGGGTGCCCATGAGAAGCAGTTTCTCAGAAACTTACATGCTACTGGATAAACGTGCTAAACGTCCTTCAAGGGAGGCTGTTTAAAAATGAAATCTTAACTTTGTATTTGGTGATCATTTCATAGTTCTGAAGCCCAATTAATTCAGAATTGGTCCTGTGTTAAGCATGTAGGTAGTTACCTACAGCGTGCCTGATTCTCAGGCAAATGGTGATTTTTTTCTATTGCAAATATAACTTCTTTTCCTCTGGAGGTGCTGTGAGGGGTTAAGTCACTAATATGTATGCAGGCCTTGTGACTTTCCTACATTTAATAAACAATGCAATCTTAACATTTTTGCTTGAATTGATAAACTTTTTCACTTTAAAAATGCAAATTCAACTCAAAGACTGCAAGATCAAATTTTATTTTGCTTTAAAGAAAATCCTACCATAAACAAAGCCCATTTTGTAATCAGGACCCAATTTTTTTTCCTGAATAAGGCAGCATAGAACAATGGTCAGTTATACATACATGGATTCCAGGAAGCTAAGCCAAAAGAATTTGTCATTTAAGTAAGGTAGGTTATGGAAATTTTAAATGAAGAAAAAAAGCGCCAAATTAAGAGAGGCATAAAGGATCATCCTCCTTCTTTGAATCACACTGCTTGACTTAATAAAATTTGCCAAAATAAAAAAAAAAAATTAAGTAATTTACCTACTTGTTTTAAAAAATAACCAAAAAGGGGGAAAAAAGCCTCTTCTGTTTTCAAACTTTTGGCTGAAAATTCTTATTCTAAATGTATTATTATTTACTACCTTGGTGAGTTTATTATTACTAACTTGGTATCTCACCACTTCCGTGATCTTTGCCTGTATGGACTCTATAGATGGAGGCGACTGTCAAGAATCTGCACTTATTCCAAGACCACAGACTGGACCCAAGTTGCTTTTAACTGTAGGTCTCCGTTTTGTTGTGAGGAATCTCTCAATTCACAGCGTCCCCCTTCCCATCCCACACCAACCCCCACTCCCCGATAAAGTGAGATTTTTACCAACTTTTAATTTTAAAATAGTCTATAGAGTTCCTATGCCTGTTTTCATTGATCCGCTTTCCCCCCCGCTACTTGTATCTTGTAAAACCTAAATCTTGGAATAAAAAAATTTTTAAAAAGGCAGCAGCAGCTGCTGATCATGTGGACAAAGGAAATCTTAATTTTACGCAAAACTACAATCACGTATGAGAATTGCGTAAGTGGATCGTCTACACTTCGGTGAAGTCATCCGACGTCGTATTCCTTGCTTCTTTTTTGGAGGTTACCAAATCATTTCCCAAAATTTAACAACTAAAGCAATGATGAAATCAGTTTTGCACCGTGTCACAACTTGGCCCGTTGCCGTTTACTTCTCGGCACTGTTAGATTCAATTAGGCCTTGTACTTTCATTATCTGGGAGGACTGAATTCAACGCCCGCCTTCACGTGCAGACTATTTTCTGCGGAAAAAAGTAAAAACATCACTCAAAGGATCCAAGAGCTCAGCAACACAGGCAGAGGAAAGCGGAGTCGATGCAGAGCAAAGGGACCCCTCAGACCTTCCTCATCGCCGCTCTTCGGATTTTAAAGAGAGGCTTGGGAGGACCTGGAGGGACAAGAGGGATGCAAGCAAAAGGTTCGATCCCCAGTCCCAGCCGGAGACAAAGGTGAGTAACTGCGGGAGGGGGATGGGGAGACCGGCAGAGGAAGGCTTCACGGACCCCAGCCGGGTGGCGTGACTTCAGGAGGACTCAGAAAACGAGCCAGGACAGGGTAGGACAGGAAGGTGTCAGCCAGGCGGACGAACCCGCTAATCGCAGGAGGGGCGAGGCTGGGAATTCCCCCTCCCGCCGCTCTCCGTTCCGCGGTGCCGGGAAATGAAATCAACGCAGGGACGCGGGTCCCACACCGGGACTGCCCGGAAGCCTCCACTTTCCCGGAGCTGGCGTCCCGGAGAAAGAGCGCGTGCCTCACGTCCTCTACCCCCCCAGCCCCGCCCCCTCTCGCGCTGCGCACGCGCGGCCGTGCCCCGCCCCTCGCGTCCCCTCCGGGGTAATGGGGTAATGGGGCGGGGGCGGGGGCGGGGGCGGGGGCGGGGGCGGGGGTGGGGAGCCGAGGTGAGGAGTCGGTCGGAGTCCCTGGGCTGAGAGCTCGATAGCTACCGGCGCCACCACCCCCCGCCGCGTCACTGCTCCCGGGCCCGCCCTTCTGTGGCCCCTCCTCCCCACTCCTCTTCTCCCTCCTCTCCCCCGCCCCTCCGACCGAGCGGTGACTTAAGCAACGGAGCGCGGTGAAGCCCATTTTTCTCCTTCCTCGCCGCCGCGCCGGCTACCTCGCGGCGCGTGGCCCTCACACTCCGCCCGAGATGAATGCTGCGGCAGACGCCGAGTTCAACATCCTCCTGGCCACCGACTCCTACAAGGTAGAGGTTCGGGGCGGGGGCAGGTGAAGGAGAAGGAGAGGGCGCGTCCGGGACAAGCGCGGGGCTGTGGGGCTGGGGGCGCCGCTCTGGGGTCGTGGCGCGGCACGATCCCGAGGGAAGGAACAGCCGGGCGGCGGCGGCGGCGGCGGCGGGCTGAGGCAGGTGAAGCCGGCGCCGCAGTGGGGAGGAGGTGGATGGAGGAGGGATGGAGGGATGGACGGCAGGAGGCGGGGCTTTGAGGTGCGTGGTGTGGGGGGGCGCGGCGAGGGGCTGAGGCGGGCCGGAGCCGGCGCCGCCCGCCCGCCAGCCACAGGCGCGGGACGCGGGGCTCTGGGTTCCCGGTCCCGGCTCGCGGCTGGAGAGGCCATGGCGGGGTCGGGGCCAGGGAGGCTTGGGCGTCCGCGGCCGAGCGCACGCCTTCCCCGGGAGCGCGGCCTTTTGGCCTTGGGCCGGGTCGGGCAGGGCCAGCCTGGCGAAAGGTCGCCGGAGGAGCGGGTGTTAGGTAACGGCCCCTGGGGCTCGGCCGTGCAGAAAAGGAATGGGGTTTGAGAAGTGGGTTTTCCCCTAAAAGCTGAATCGAGTGCGCTCCCCCCTTACTGGCCAGGTACGTCCCTTCCCGAGAAAGAGGTGGGCGAGGACCTAGTAGGGTGCCGCAGCAGCCGGCCACGTTCTTCTGCCTATGGACGGGGTGTGGAGGACACTTAACTGCCCCCAGTAGACGTGCTGGATTCCCCCGGCCCACTCCGCTGGGCTCCGTTTCAAACTCCTTGGCTCCTGGTGATCACTCATACTCCTTATCCCTTGTTGTAGAGGCCGGTAGGCTGCCCTCATTCCATTAGGGCCACTACAGGATTTCTGTGAAAAGGAAAGTGAAAACACGAGTTAAATGAATTGTAGTTTTAACCCTAGAGAACTCACAGAGAAATGACACGTTTGTGTTAATAAGCTTATTGGACACTTGAGGGTATTGATGCCGCATTACTTTTGTTTGAAACTCACACAAATTAGTAAAGGAAAGAATGATGAGAGGAAAATCTGGCAAATGTTCTTTCCCCTAGGTTCCAAATTACATGAAGTAAACTGAACTATACTTTGCTAAGCTTTGTTGGCCAGACACTTGAAAGATGAAATGTCAGGCCAGACACCCCACTTGAACAAAATAAATTTTAGTATTTACTTAACGTGGTGGTTTGGAATATGAAGGAAAGCATGATGCTCTCATATTGTTGGTTTTTGTTGAGAACTTTTGCTTTTTGTTTCTTTCCTTAAATATTTCCTTAAAAATTTTGGAGAATCCCATTTTACTTACATTCTGTTTTGTTCATTTCTTCCCAATCGCCTTAAGATTCTACTTAAGATAATTCAGATGGGTACTTTTTTAAAATAGAGCCAAGTTTCTTTAACAAGTAGTCTTTTAAATAGAATTTTAAAGTGGAAATCTACAGCATTGCAAGGAGATCAAAGTATTATCAAGTATGGTTTACATGACCTTAAAACTTTCTCTTGTCTTTTTCCTAGTGTTTTGAGTATCTTCAGTAGTGATTTCACAATGGTCTCATTAATAGTTTTTTCTTAACTAAATTTCTTCCGCCAATTTTTTTCCTAATTAAATCTTTAAAATGATTTCCAAGTTTTTTTAATGTAGCAATTAATGATTTGGTTGGAAATGGGAAATGTAAACAAGTTGATTAGTCTTTTAAAAACAAAAGGAGTACAAACTCTTTTAGTTTCTACTTCTCTACTTCTACTTCCTCTAGCTATTATACATAACGAATGTAAAATTGCCTTAACATCAGTTTTCTGGGATGCTTTTAATTAGAAGAGTGATTTACCTTAAAGTTTTCTAATCTCCTAGCAGGGCATATGTAATGCACTGTTAGAATTTGCACCTATTTCAGGGCTGCCTGGGTGGCTCAGTGGGTTAAGCCTCTGCCTTCAGCTCAGGTCATGATCTCAGGGTCCTGGGATCAAGTCCCGCATCCGGCTCTCTGCTAGGCAGGGAGCCTGCTTCTTCCTCTCTCTCTCTCTCTCTCTCTCCACTTGTGATCTCTCTCTGTCAAATAAATAAAAAAATATATATATTTAAAAAAAAAAAGAATTTGCACCTATTTCATAAAGTGTATTCCTGCCCATTTTCAAATCAGACCAATATATTTTATGTTTCTCATGTGAAACCTTTTTATTTTCTTATATGTGGTTTTAAGACTTTGGTTTAATTCTAGCTAGGTAACATACAGTGTAGATGTGTTGAGGGTGTACAATACAGTGATTCAACACTTCGGTATCATCACCCAGTTCTAATCAGGACAAGTGCATTCCTTTATCCCCATCACGTTTAACCCATCCCCTCACCCACCTCCTCTCTGGTAACCCTGTTCTCCATATTTAAGAGCCCGTTTCTTGGTTTATCTCTCTCTCTCTCTCTCTCTTTTTTTTTCCCTTTGCTCGTTTGTTTTGTTTCTTAAATTCCACGTGTGAGTGAAATCTTATAGTATGTCTTTCTTTAACTGATGTGTTTTGCTTAGTTAGCATGATACTCTCTAGCTCCATCCATGTCATAGCAAATGGTAAGATTTCATTCTTTTTTATGGCTCAGTAATCCAGTGTGTGTGTGTGTGTGTGTGTGTGTGTGTGTGTGTGTGTATACCATCCCTCTTTTCATCAGTCAAGGGCACTTGGGCTGCTTCCATATCTTGGCTATTGTAAATAATACTCTATAAACATAGGGGTGCATGTATCCCTTTGTATTAGTGTTTTGTATTTTGGAGGTAAGTATCCAGTTGTAAAAATTACTGGATTGTAGGGTAGCTGCATGTTTAACATTTTGAGGAATCTCCATACTGTTTTCCAGATTGGCTGCACCAGTTTGCATTCCCACCAACAGTGCAAGAGGGTTCCTTTTCTTCCACATCCTCGCCTACACCTGTTGTTTCTTGTGTTGTTGATTTTAGCCATTTTGACAGGTGTGAGGTGATATCTCATTATAGTTTTGATTTGCATTTCCCTGATGGTAAGTGATGTTGAGGATCTTTTCATGTGTCTTTTGGCCATCTGTATGTCTTCATTGGAGAACTGTCTGTTCATGTCTTCCATCCATTTTTGAAAGTGGATGATTTGTTTTGTGGGTGTTGAGTTGTATAAGTTCTTTATATAATTTGGATATTGACCCTTTGTAGGACACGTCATTTGCAAATGACATTCCCCCATCCAGTAGGCTGTCTTCTAGTTTTGTTGATTGTTTGCTGTGCAGAAGCTTTTTGAGATGTAGTCCCAATAGTTTATTTTTGCTTTTGTTTCCCTTGCCTCAGGAAACATACCTAGCAGTATACCTAGCAACCAGAAGTTGCTTTGGTTGATGTCAAGAAGTTACTGCCCATGTTCTTTTCTACGATTTTTATGGTTGTAGGTCTCACGTTTAGGTTGTTAGTCCATTTTGAATTTATTTTTTTGTATGGTACAAGAAAGTGGTCCAGTTTCATTCTTTGTGCGTAGCTGTCCAGTTTTCCCAACACCATTTGTTAAAGAGACTTTTTTCCACTGGATATTTTTTCCTGTTTTGTCGAAGATTAATTGACCATGTAGTTACGGGTTTATTTCTAGGCTTTCTTTTCTGTTCCATTGATCTATGTATCTACTTTTTGCTAGTACAATACTGTTTTGATTACTACAGCTTTGTAATATATCTTGAACTCCAAAATTGTGATATCTCCAGCTTTGCTTTTCTGTTTCAAGATTGCTTTGGCTACTCAGGGTCTTTTGTGGTTCCATACAAATTTTAGAATTGATTGTTCTGCTTCTATGAAAAATACTGTTGGGATTTTTATTGAGATTGCATTAAATGTGTGAATTGCATTGGGTAGTATAGACATTTTAACAATATTTATTCTTCCAATCCATAAGCATGGAATGTCTTTCCCTTTCTTTGTGTCCTCTTCAGTTTCTTTCATCACTGTTTATAGTTCTTAGAGTATAGGTTTTTCACATCTTTGGTTAGATTTATTCCTAGGTATCTTATTATTTTGGGTACCAATGTAAATGGGATTGTTTTAATTTCTCCTGCTGCTGCTTCAGTATTGGTGTATAGAAGTGCAAGATTTCTGTACATTGATTTTGTATCCTGCGCAACTTCACTGAATTGGTTTATCAGTTATAGTTGTTCTTTGATGGAGTCTTTTGGGTTTTCTATATATGGTTTCATTTATTTGCAAATAGTGAATGTTTGACTTCTTTACCAATTTGGATGCCTTTTATTCCTTTTTCTGGTCTGACTGCTGTGGTATGGATTTCTGGTAATATGCTGAATAAAAGTAGTGAGAGTGGATATCCTTGTCTTGTTCCAAACCTTAGGGGAAAAGCTCTCAGTTTTCCCCATTGAGGATGATATTCGCTATGGGTTTTTCAGATATGGCCTTTATTATGTTGAGGTATGTTCCCCCTAAACCTGCTTTGTGGAGGGTTTTTATCATACCTTGTACTTTGTCAAAATGCTTTTTCTGCATCAGTTGAAATGACCATATGGTTCTTACCCTTTCTCTTATTGATGTGATGTATCACGTTGATTGATTTGCAAATATTCAACCACCCTTGCAACCCAGGAATAATACCCACTTGATTGTGGTGAATAACTTTTTTAATGTATTATTGGATTCGGTGTGCTGGTATTTTGTTGAGGATTTTTGTATCTGTGTTCAACAGGGATATTGGCCTGTAGTTCTCTTTTTTAGTGGTGTGTTTATCTGGTTTTGGTATCAGGGTGATGCTGGACTCCTAGAATGAATCTGGAAGTTTTCCTTTCTTTTTTACTTCTTTGGGATGTTTGGAGAAGAATAATACTAACTCTTCTTTAAATACTTGCTAAAATTTTCCTGTAAACCCATCTGGTCCTGGACTTTTGATTTTTTAGGGTTTTTTTCTTTGTTTGTTTTGGTTTTTTTGCTGACTCAGTTTCTTTGCTAATAATCACTTTTTTCTAATTTTCTATTTCATCCTGTTTCAGTTTTGTAGTTTATATATTTCTAGAAATTTAGCCATTTCTTCTAGGCTCTAACCAGTTTGTTGGCATATAGTTTTTCATGATATTCTCTTATATGTGTTTGTATTTCTGTGGTGTCAGTTGTTATTTCTCCTCTCTCATTTGTGATTTTATTTATTTGAGTCCTTTCTCTTTTTTTCTTGAGTCTTGGCAGTTCATCAGTTTTGTTGAGTTCTTCAAAGAATCAGCTCCTGGTTTCATTGCCCTATTCCATTATTTTTTTAAATTTCTGTATCATTTATTTCTGCTGTAATCTGTATTATTTCCTTCCTTCTAATGTTTTTAGATTTTGTTTGTTGTTGTTTTTCCTAGCTCCTTTAGGTGTAAGATTGGATGTTTATTTGAGATTTTTCTTGCTTTTTGAGATAATCTTATATTGCTACAAACTTGCCTCTTAGAATTGTTTTTGTTGCATCCCAAAGGTTTGCGACCATCGTGTTTTCATTTTGTTTCCATGTACTTTTTAATTTATTTTTTGATTTCCTCATTGATCCATCATTGTTGAGTAGCATGTTATTTAACTTCCATGTATTTGTCATCTTGCCAGATTTTTTCTTATGTTTGACTTCCAGTTTCATAGTGTTGCAGTCGGAAAAGATGGCATGGTATGACTTCGATCTTGAATTTGTTGAGGCTTGTTTTGTGGCCTAATATGTATTCTATTCTGGAGAATGTTCTGTGTGCAGTTGAAAAGAATATGTGTTCTGCTGTTTTAGCATGGAATGTTATGAATTTATCTGTTAAATCCATCTGTTCGTTCAAAGCATTGTTTCCTTATTGCTTTTCTGTTTAGATGGTCAGTACATTGATGTATGTAGGATGTTAAAGTTCCCTATTATTATTGTATTGTTTTCCATTAGTTCCTTTATATTTGTTATTAACTTTTATGTATTTGGTATTCCTATGTCTGGTGCATAAATATTTACACTTGTTATATCTTCTGGTTGGATTGTCCCCTTTATTATTATATAGTGGCTTTCTTTGTCTCCTGTTATAGTCTTTGTTTTAAAGTCTAATTTGTCCAATAAAAGTATTGCTACTCTGGCTTTCTTTTGACCTCCATTTGCATGATAGATGTTTCTCCATACCCTCACTTTCAATTTGCAAGTGTCTTTAGGTCTAAAAGGAGTCTCTTATAGGCAGGATGTAGATGGATCTAGCTCTTTTTTTTTTTTAAATCCCTTCTGTCAGGTCATGCCTTTTGATTGGAGTGTTTAGTCCATTTACATTCAAAGTAATTATCGATAGATGCATTTTATTTATTTTGGTGGGGGGCAGTTGTTTCTGATGACTTTCTCTGATCTCTTCTTATCTTTCTCCCTTATGGTCTGCTGGTTTTCTTTAGTGATATATTTGGATTTCTTTGTCTTTATTCTTTGCGTATTAGCAGTTTTATGTTTGTGCTTACCGTTACGTTTGTATGTAATCTCTTTGGCATTTAGCAGTCTATATTAAGTTGATGGCCACTTAACTTTATTTTCTACCTTTATACTATCACTTTTGGTCTGTGTGTTCCACTCAGAGATTCCCCTTTAATATTTCTTGCAGGGCTGGTTTAGTGATCATGAGCTCATTTAGTCTTTATCTGAGAAACTCTTTTTATCTCTCTTTCTATTCTGAACGATAGCCTTGCTGGATAGTTTTCTTGGCTGCAGATGTTTCCCATTCAGGCACTTCGAATATATCATGCTCTTCTGGCTTAGAAAATTGCTTCTGAATTATCTGCGGATAGCCTTATGGGGTTTCCCTTGTATGTGACTATATTTTGTCCTGCTGCTTTAAAAACAGTTAATCACTGTATTTTGCCAATTTAATTACTGTATGTCTTGCTGTGGATCTGCTTTTATTGAGGTTTTTGGGGTGGGGGGGGTTGCTCCATTTCTCCTGGATCTGAATGTCTATTTTCTTCCCCAGTTTGAGGGAAATTTTCAGCTATTATTTCTTCAAATAAAAATTTTCCCCTTTCGCTGTCTCCTTCTGGGACTCCCAGAATATGAATGTTAATACATTTGATGGAGTCACTGAGTTCCTTATGTCCATTCTCGTTTTGCATAATTATTTTTTCTCTCTTTTGTTCTTGATTACTTTCCATTACTCTGTCTTCTAGGTCATTAATTTGTTCCTCTGCTTCTTCCAGCGTGCTTTTCATTCCATTAAGCATGTTTCTTATTTTGTTTATTGAGCCCTTTATCTCTGCTATGTTATTCCTTATTTCTGTGTAATTGGTCTCACTGATGCTTTCCACTCTTTTCTCAAGTCCAGGGAGTATTTTAATGATCACTACTTTAAATTCTGTATCTGGCATGTTACATGTATCTGTTTCACTTAGATCTCTACCCATGGCCTTGTCTTGTTCTTTCATTTGGGTCAAGTTTGTCTTCTCATTTTTTGTCTTAGTCTCTGTGCCTGCTTCTGTGTATCATTAGGAAAATCAGCTACATCTCCTGATCTTGAGGGAAACAAAGAAGAGGTCCTGTAGTGTCATGCCATGTAGTGTCCCCTGTTCCCCAGGGCCTGACACTTCTGGGAGTGTCTCCAGTGTGTGCTACATGTGCTCAACTGTTATACCTGGCCACTTTATCCTTCAGGCCAGTCATCTGCAGAGGCTGTCTTTGCTTGTTTTTTTTTGTTTTGTTTTTTCAAAGATTCTGTTCATTCATTTGACAGACAGAGATCACAAGTGGGCAGAGAGGCAGGCAGAGAGAGAGGAGGAAGCAGGCTCCCCGCTGAGCAGAGAGCCCGATGCGGGGCTCGATCCCAGGACACCGGGATCATGACCTGAGCTGATGCGGGGCTCGATCCCAGGACACCGGGATCATGACCTGAGCCAAAGGCAGAGGCTTTAACCCACTGAGCCACCCAGAAGCCCCTGTCTTTGCTTGTTTCAGGCAATGTTTGATCCCTGGCTGAATGCAGCACGTTTTAACTAGGTGTGCTCTGTTCTGCTTATGGAATGAGGCCTGTTGCCACTGCCACTGGAATTGAAACCCTGCAAGTCTCCCGTCTCTGGAGGCACTGTATGAGCAGGGGTTTGGGCTGGTCTGGATGAGGGGGCCCACAGTGCTAGGACTGACGCAGATGTGACTGGGAGGGGCAGTTCCACTCAAGCATGGTGCAGGGGGGGTTGGTGGAAGGAAGTTAGGTAGGGAATGTGGATGCTGCCCTGGTTCCCATAGGTGGTCCTGTGTTTGTGCTAGGGGCAGGGAGAGGGAAATGGCTCCTGCCAGTTCCTTTATTCCTAGAGGGATCTCACGCTGCCCCTCTAGGACATGCTCCAAGATGAGCAGATAACCTCTCCACTGTCTACTCCAGGCTCTCTTCAGAGCACTGTTTCCATGCTGTGTTCATGGGCTATTTGACTTGCCTTCTTTCTGAGAGCAGTGCAGTGTCCTCTGGGCTCTAATAGCCAAGCCTGCTGACCTTTAAAACTCAGGGCTTTAAGCCCTGCTAATTGAAAGAACTCAACGAAATTTGGCTCCTCTTGCTTTCCACGCCAGTCGCTATGGGGATTCATATTTTGGTGTGCTCCCCTGTGTGTTAGTCTGTCTCTAGCCTTTCTCTCTCCCTTCTCTCTTCCACAGCCTCGACCATGATCCATTTCTTCCAAACCTTATCTCCGTACTCCCTACCTTCTTTGATGTGGTGTGTTCTCTGCTTTTAATTGTAGTGTTTGTTCTGCCAGTTTTCAGGTCAGTTTCTAGGGTATTTAGGCTGATTAGATAGTTATCTAGCTGTGGGATGAGGCAAGTCTTGTGTCCTCCTATTCTGCCACCATCTTCCAAGTTTGTCTAATATGAAACATTTTAAGATTTTCATCTTGGGGCTCCTGGGCTCAGTCAGTTAAGCATCTGCCTTTGGCTCTGCTCTCAGGGTCCTGGGATTGAGCTTTGTGTTGGGCTCCCTGCTCAGGTGGGAGCCCACTTCTCCATCTCCCTTTGCCCCTCCCCACCCCTGCTTGTGCACCTGCATGTGTGCACACACTCTCTCTCAAATAAATAAATAAAATCATTTTAAACATTTCTTTTAAAAAGGTTTTTTATCTTAGTAAGATTTTTCATTTTTCCTTCCCAAAAATCTCTCAAGAGGATTCAGTCAGGTTCATATGTTCTATTTCCATTTTTACCTTTTTATCTTCTTAGATGAAGTAGAGACAGAAATTATAATCCTGAGGTTAGAAACAATGAAATTTTCATTTGGCAATTCCATGAGACTATTACATATTCTTATCAGTACTTACGAACTACTGGGCAGTTAATGTAAGTAGGGACCCTAGTGGTTTTAGATGTGTTGATGGAAGAGAAAATATTACTGGTTTCTTTTTGTAAAACTAAAGAAAGAATAGTTTGTTGTCTAAAGTCTACAGAAAGGTTTTTTGCAGGTAGTAGGGTAGTGTCCAAGCTCATGACAACATGGTTATATTGTTTTTACTTGTATCCTCTCTGGGGGATTCAAGACAATTCGGACCAAAGGAGGAAGGTGGAAAATACATTCATTTCTGTAATCTCATACTATTTTAAATACATAATAAGGAACTGAGAAACAGGTTAATGTAGTTGTTTCTCCCATTTTCATCCTGGGCTCTTGTTTAATCATTTTCAAAATGGCATAAAGTAAAAGTATCTGCTGGGTTGTATTTATGTTGTGTATTGGGCTGCTTTAGCCATTGCAGTACTTAAAAAGCATTTGGAACTTTTTGTAAAGGAGACCAGTCAGATTTTTGTTTGGGTGCTCCCCTCCCAACCACCACCACCCCACCCCCACCCCCACCAACTGCCTGTCCCTGGGGTAGCCATTGATTAGTTTACAAATAACTGGCTCATTAAAAAGTGCATTTCTATTCCTTTTTCCATTCCCTTACTTCTATGTAGATAATGTTAGTAACAAACTATAGGAGAGTATAGTTTATTTCTGAACATTTTACCTATTAGCATATTAAGATGGAAGATGTTGACAATTAAGTTGAAAAATTATATAGTGTCCAGTAGTAATCTCTAAGCAATTTACACATCACCCATTGTTATGAATTGTGCTGTCCAGTGTGGGTTGCTTCTCAAAAGGTTATTTCTAAACTGGTTATCTGGAACTCAGCCCACTTTCATTAATTCATTTAATAAACATTGAAGATCTCCAAAGTATTGTAAAAGACAAGATGTCTCTTAAAATCCAGGGTGGGTGAAAGTTGGTTTTAGAGAAGTTAAAGAAGATTGTATAATTTATGTATGGTGATTTGGCACCCAAGGTAGCTTTTTTTTTTTTTAGAGATTTTGCTGCCTCATTAATAGCAGATTAACAAACTTTAAAAGTTTGGGCTTTTTGGAAAAAGAGTTGGGGACAAGTTTTACTGGCAAGTTAGTCCTGGCTGGAACTTTAGCTGCCCAGTGTCTGAGCTGTTCCTGTTTTCATCGTTGCTTCTTTTGCATTGCTTCTGACCAGACACTTCAGTTATGTCACAGTGACTCTCAGCGGCCTGAGCATTGTGAGGAATGGAGTAGTGTTGTAGTTTGTATGTCAGAGATTATGTGTACATTTGTACAATGCAATTTTCCAGTGAGTTTTATATTATAAATTATAGGAAAAGCTCAGGCAACAGAAATAAAATCCTATATGTAAATCACGAATACACTTGATAGGAAAATTAACTTAGATCAGTAGTAATTATATAATATTTTACAAAACAAAGATACCAGAACCAGGTGTCCTCTTTGTCAGTTGACTACATCTTTTTCAAAGGTGTGGCAAAAAAAAGTACAAACTATCAGGAACTCTGTGCTAAGAGGTTTATGGGAAGGGGCAGTATGATTATGGCTGATTTGGAAGACCCCAAAATATAATCCAAAAATCTTTAAGTCCTGCTTTTGAAGCTATTATTGCTTCAAAAGTCAAATAGCAAAAAATTATTTTCTGTGGCAATAGAAGTATTTCTAAGGCTTGAGATATCTTAAATAACATTGAAAATAATAAAGAATCAGTTAATTTTTTTGCTATTTCTAGCACATTAGCATTGACAAGGCAGAAAGTCTTAGCCATTGTAAGGCAGAATGGATCCTCTTCTGAGTGCCGTATTATATAGATAATATAACTTACTTGTGTCATTATATATATTTTCCCATGTGCTCTTATATACACATGGTACTGTTAAAATGTTGGCTTATGATCATTTCTTAGCTGTTAAAATTGTAACTGATAAAGTAGATTAGTAGTGGCTGTCTTTGGTGTCTTGTGATCCCATTGTGAGAGGAAAACTCTTGAAAAAATATCAGATCAACTTTATGAGAAATCTGGAGAAGCTCAGAAAAAAACTTAAGAGTTTGCTCTTACAGAAAGATTCTGTGCAACTTAAATATTTCTTATATTTCTCTTCATTTTTTCATCATTATTATTATTTTTAGTGGGGTGGGGAGAAGAGGAAAGAGGAAAAGGGAGAGAGAGACTCTTGAGCAGGCTCTTTGCCCAGCACCAAGCCCGACACAGGGCCCAATCTCACAACCCTGAGGTTATGTACTGAGCTGAAATCAAGAGTCAGATGCTTAACTGACTGAGCCACCCAGGCACCCCTCATATTTCTCTTTACATGTCATACTTGGGACAAGGATATTTAACCTAGGGATTGATTACAATCTTTAGCTTTTCATGAAGTAAATCACATGACTGTGAAATTAACTTCTATTTAAAGAGCTACTTTTTCCTATGTGCCTGTGTTCTTTACCACATATGTATTTGTATACTGCTAGTGCTCTGTTAGCTGTAGGAAAATCTTTCTAGTTTAGGAAACATTTTTAGAAGTAAGGTTTGCTGAAGATATTATGAGAAGTTAGCTATTTTCATCTTATAAATAATGTTAAATTTATTGTAGAACCATTTTCTCTATTGATAGAAGTCAAGTAGTGCTTAAAAAAACAAACAAACCCAATATGATATAATAGCTCCCCTTTTGTAGTTCAATTTTGAAAACTATGAAACTTTCTTAGCATTACTTGATATATTTAAAACTGAGCTCTTGATTTCCTAGTCCATTCCTTCCACAGCCTTCCCCATCTCAGTAAATGACACCCATTATTCACCTAGTTGCTCAAGCCAAAAATGTAGGAAACATAAAATTCCTCCCCCCAAATATAATCTATAAGCCTAATTCTCCTTTACCTCCAAATGAGCCACTTCTATCACCTAAGCTAGTCTTTAGCCTCTTATCTGATGGTCCTGCTTCCTCTTTGGTCACCCTGTAATCCATTCTTGACCTCACTGTCAAGTCGATCCTTATAAAATATGAATCAGATCATATTCATTCCCACTTAAAACATTCTAATGGCTGCCTACTGTACTCGATGTAATATTCAAGCTCCTTGCTGTAGCATACAAGCCTTATGCAGTCTTGTCCCTGGATCTCTCTGTGACCTTACCATGTACTCCCTCCTCCTCCTCCCCACTCTCCATGTACCAACCACACATATTGTGTTCGTCCCTTAAGTCAGTGTATTTCCTATCTTGTAGTTTAGATCCTGTCACCTGTCACTATCTCAGAGAAGCCTTCCTGGCCCCGTCTTTACAGCAATTTATCAGACCCCCTCTAGCCCCTCATTTTCTTTCAATTTTTCAACCTACATCTAGATCTGAAGTTATTTTGTTGATTTATATGTTTTTCTCTGACCTTCTAGCCCTTATTAGCCCTTTGAGAATTAAAAACCACCTTAGTCCATTTTATTCCCCCATCCTCAGTACCTGAAACAATGCCTGATACATAGTGGATACACAGTATATACTTGTGAATAAACTATTTGCAAAATAGCAATTTAATGATTTGATTTTCTGTTGTATCATCTCATTTTCTAGTGAAGGTTCCAAGTGGTTCTGAGAGAGCGGTTTAGCAGAAAGTAAAATGAAGAAAGTAAAATGCTAGTAAACCTGGCAAAACTTGGAACCATTATAAATCTTCTTTTGGCTATATTCTTAGAATAATATTTACTAAGAAGCTCTGTTTAAACATTTTTTTCCCATTAAAACAATGGCATAAGCTAATATAAATAGATCCAAACATACTATTTGGCTCTTTACATATATTGGGTGTTCATTGGTAGGTGGTTAATTGCCTGAGAATTAGCTTCTAAAGCTAAATTCTAGAACAGTTCTCGAAAGTTCTCCAAAAAAGATTTTAGAAGTCACACTTAGTTTCTGATGAAGCAGTCTAGATAGTTCTGTGTTTTTAATGACATTTGTTTTCAGGGGAAGCATTCCAAATATTTATGTAGAGATTTAAGTACATAGTTAAAGAACATGGCAGTAGTAAAGCTTTGAAATTCTAAACATACTCACTGTCCAAAACTGGAACTGTATTTGCATGATCAAAAAGTTTTAGTATACTTTTAAGCCAAAATGGGGTTAAATAGTTTAGGGACATTTTCATTCAGCTTTTGACTGGTGATGAAAATAATTTATTTGCCTTCTAATACTTTTAAATATGGTGTAGAAAAAGTAAATTTATATAAAATGCACCTTTCAGTATCTGAACTGCAAAAAGGTCAAACTACTGAGAGTCACAACTATGAATCTGACTTCTGTGAGCTTGCATAATGTGATCCAGACCTTTGGTTTTTACTTCATTGGAGTTGACTTTTCTTCTACCTCACTGCTTATTCCCACTAAAGGAGTTGGAGTCACTTACATTGTAAACTGGACATTTTCATGTTTATATACATCTTGGGTATATTTTTAGGTGGTGTTAACCTTTTCCAATCAGTTTCTTAAGTAGTTGAAATAGTAGTTATTTATTACTAGGGTATCATTCAAATATTTGCATTTTGGTGAATTGGTTCATAGATTTAACTGCTCTGGGTTTTGTTTTAGTTATTTCACTGAGCTACTACTTCAGCTTCCAGTAGTATCAGTCTCTAGGTTCTGACATAAAAAACAAAAACAAAACCCAAGCCAAACCCTGGTCTCTATCTCCAAGGTTAAGATTCTTCATGCGGGTTGCCTTCAAGCAGCATAAGGGTGCTGTTTTCATAGAGTTCCAGGTTGCTTCTTTTGGAGAAGAAACATTTATTAAACATTTGTGATTTTTTTTTTTGCTTCTATATAGAGTATATTTATTTTAGATTTTTTTATGCTAATCTACAAATATTTTTTAGGTTAAAGCCATTTTACTTTAAGATTATGCATCCAAACAAGGAAAGCATTGGTTTCCCTAAACTTAGGATCGGAGCTAAACAGGAAGAATGGTTTATGTTCTTCACAGTGTCATCCATGGAACTTGTTCTGCAGCGATCATTACACCATTATCTGCTTGACTGCCCTGTACCTTAACCTTTAAGGCATTTTCATTCCTACTGTTTCAACAGAGCACATACACATTATACTTCCAGTTACTTTCTATTGGTAGAATGTTTTAACAACATTAAAATATAAGAAAATTCAAATTATAATGAACTCACTTTTTTCTTAAAACAAAGACATATTAACTTTCAAGAGTAACTCCAATCCAAATTCATGGAAAAGAAATAATACTTCATGTTTTTCAACTCCTAAAGATTCGATGTTACGTTGGACAGGGATTTATTTCCCAATTCAGAGGAAATTTGAGAAACAGTAATATTATAAACAGGACTTATTTATTTATTTCTTTAGTTAGTTGGTTGGTTAGTTATTTATTTGCTGCTGTTGTTACTTTCATCCAGGTTTTCATAGTGTTACTATGAAGACTGGAGGGAGTCATTCTCACAGCCTCACTATACAAAGTAGAGTCATGGGGAGTCATTGACTACTGACTGATCAAATATAGCACATTCGGATAGTAGCAGTACCAAATTCTGCTTCCAGTTCATTTTTTATATCATGGGTATGCCCCACCCCAGGTAGCTACATTTCTCTATCCTGAAGAAAGACCATTCCCCAAGACCAAATCAGATACCTTTCTTCGAACTTTCATTTCAAGGGTCCATCCCATTAAAGGTCTCATACTTCTTTAAGTTCAGTTTATTTGTTTATAAAACTTAATGCTGTCCTGTGGTTTTCAAATTAAGATAACTGAATGAACTACTAAGAGTATCCTGATAAGTATGATGCTTCTTTCTGTATTCTTTACAGCTAGGAAAAGAAGCTGATCAGTAGCAAATAAGAACTGTAGTTTCTCTGGTTTTAGATAATTTCAAGCCTTTTCTGCCATGATTTGTATTCTGTTCTGATGTTCTCTAACTTAAATATTTCTCTTTCCTTTAGGTTACTCACTATAAACAGTACCCACCCAATACAAGCAAAGTTTATTCCTACTTTGAATGCCGTGAAAAGAAGACAGAAAACTCCAAAATAAAGAAGGTGAAATACGAGGAAACAGTATTTTATGGGTTGCAGTACATTCTTAATAAGTACTTAAAAGGTATTATTTTTCCTAGTACATTTAAAACACTGCTTTTATGAACACTTCATAAATTTTCTCCTATATTATATTCTGTGATTTCAAATAGTTAAATTTTGACATTTACTTAACTATTTTGACTGTTTCAGGTGTTATTTTGGAATTGTAAAAAAACTCTGTTAATTTGAATGCATTAAATCTTAAACTTTGGTGTATGGGCTTATTCTAAATATGAGAAAGATTTTCTGAAACTAATTCGGGAGTAAGTTTAGAAAAGTCAATAATTTTCTGAGGCTAACCTGGTATGTTTATATATTTAAGTTATTAATTCACAGTAAAGGATTCATTATTCATCTAGGAATTCATTTTGAATTATGGTAGCAATTAGAATATTTTTGTCATAGTCTGTTTTATCTTAAAAGCCTATTTTTCAGAACTGCCTGACACTGTGGCCTTAGTTAAAATAGGTTTTAAAATGGAAAAAAACCCAAAATAATTTCTGTGCTTTTGTATTTGAAAGTCCATCACTTCTCGTGCTTTTGGCTAAGATCAAGTTTTGTATTTGAATATCCAGTTTGTTTTATAATGGTATTTCTAGGGTGAAAAAAGTTCACGAAGGTTTTTATACATTTTGGAAAATTTCATGTCTGAAGCCTTTTCAAATAAAAATAGTCTCAGAAATGAACACAGATTAAGTTGAATTTTACAAAGATAATCTTTTCCCGTAATCTTGGCAGTTTTAAGGTCAGATAGTTCAGATATGTTATACCATTGAAAACCGACTTGAATATCCACAGTCCTTTGCAGTAAGACTTCCCAAGATATTTTAAATGAGTTTTCTAGTGACCTTATATAGAGAAAGTCCTAAAGATTGATGTCATACTTCAGTTCTATAGCTTAAAAACTTTATAGAATATTATTAATTATAGCTCAGATCTGTTAATTGCCTGTTATAGGCCAGCATTATGCCAAGTGCTTCATATGTCTTAACACACTTAGTCCTCAAAGTCATTCCATAAGTAGGTACTCTACTATTATCCTCATTTTACAGCTAAAGATAACTAAAAGTGTATTTGAGGAGCAAACACTTAGTCCTTGTGAAAATTATTGGATTATCGGCCCCGAAGACACCCTTTATGAATAAAGTGAAAAGGTTCACCTCGAAAATTATCTGTATCAAATTTGAAGATACATTACAGTGATAAATCATCTTAGAAGTTAACTTATTACTGTGATTTTAAAAAATCCTTTTTGTGCAATAATTTCTTCTGCACATCTGCTTTTCAAATAAAAACTTAACCATATATGCTTAGAGTGAACAAGCAGAAGGGCAAATTCCTTTTCTGGCTGTGCGGTTGACTCTGGGTGATTATTTAACCTCTCAGTTCTTGGTTTTTTAATCCATAGAATGGTGAAATAGCTAGAGAGATTGATCCTACAGCAACTCAGCAACTTATAGAATGCCTTTAGAAATGTAAAAAGGAGGAATTTGTCTTTTCAGGTAAAGTAGTGACCAAAGAGAAGATCCAGGAAGCCAAAGAAGTATATAGAGAGCATTTCCAGGATGATGTCTTTAATGAAAAGGGATGGAACTATATTCTTGAGGTAAAAAAAATGTGTTTTGCTCTACTTTGATTTTACTTTTAGTTCAAAATTTCTTACAAAGGAATTTGAGTAAAAGACTGTAATTATAACTTTTTTCCATCTGTGACCCAAATATAATTACTATTTTAGATATTCTTGTGAAAAGTTAAGGGTAACATTTAAATTTTTTTCTATAGCAGGTCTAAATAATTGGTTATAATATAAATGAATTATAATTTAAATCACTAGCATTTTTCAGAAAGGTGATTTGATCTTTGAAGATGTGCTATAATTAAAAAGGGCGTGGTTATTTGGCAGTTGTAAAATTTAGGTCTTTTTTCTTGGCTATACATTATTTAAGGGAATAGATGTGGTGAGACTATCACTATACAGTAATTCTCGGAAATTTCCCTGACTGAATCATTGGAATGGTTCCGTGTCAGTCCATAAGGTTGATTTTTATTCTTTGTTGTCCTGTAATATTCATACCTAGCATGTTTGGATCAATTACTTAAACTTTTTGAACATCCAAAGATCTGGGAATTGAGTTATGAGAGTTGAATGTCCTCTGGTGGTGGTCTTCACTACAAAGATGGATTGGGAATGGGATCTTCTGGCATCTTGCCATGTAAAGTGTTAATTTATGTCTTAAAAACAAATGTCTTTTCCATTGTAGACTATCAAACACAAAATAATTAGAAATACTTCAACTTTCAGGCCTATATTGTAATACTGAGTTTTACTATTTTTTACTTATGGGTCTTTGAAGAAGTCAAGTAAGCATTATGTGCTATTCTTTCCCTGTATCTTGAGTAAGGTTAGTAAAATCTGTTGGCTAACTCCTACACTTACCTCATTTGGTTTGCTGGGAAGAGAACAGTGATAGATAGGTGTTAAGCTTATTAATATAATTCCCAGTAGCCAAGGTGATAAATCTTTTGATTTTATGTTCAGAGAATTTTAGGGTTCTAATCTAGTCTCACCTAACCCTGTTTTAAGAATAGAGTCTGAGACCTAGAGATGTTAAATGACTTGCCCAAAGTCAGTATTTTTGAGTCCACGCTGCGGTTTCTAAGGCAGTATTCTTTCTGCTGTATCATAAGGTCTTCCAGTGCCTCTCATTAAACAGATTTTTCTTTTATCTAGTTAACCTGTCCCTGGGATTTCTGAAATAATTTGCCTTCCTAGCCAAAATTTAGCCACACCGTTTACCTTTAAAAGAAAGGAGGCATAATTAAATATCCAATAACATACTCTGTAGCAAATGTGTTTCAGGCTAATTTTGGAGAGAACTGTTGCACTTGCAAATTGATTCCCAAAGCTTTAGAAAGTACACTTAATGTTTGGTCTGTCTATTCCTAAAGTGGTTTCAGCCTACTACCAGAATAAAGAGAAAACCTATTTAAGATTTTTCTGTTGGCAGGGATCTCTCTCTCTTTTCTCTTTTTTTTTTTGTTTAAGATTTTACTTATTTATTTGAGAGCGAGAGAGAGAGAGCACAAGCAGGGAGGAGAGGGAGAAGCAAGCTCCCCGCTGAGCAGGGAATCAGATGTGGGACTCTGTCCCTGGACCCTGGCATCATGACTGGAGCCAGAAGGCAGACATTTAGCAGACCTAGCCACCCAGGCACCCTCTCTTTTCTTTTTTGTTTGTCGTCGTTTTATGTTGCTAATGGCAGTCCCTTATTTTGTCTTTTAACCTTTAGCTTTTCTTTTATGAAAACAACTAAGAAGGAAGATAGTATTCTTGGAATATCTTTAAAATATGTCAGAATAAACTTTTTTTGAAAGAATGAGAAAACTTTTGATCAGTTTGAGATTATCTTGTAGTAAGAAATGTTCTTAGCAGAAGTACTCTGATAACATAAAAGTTAAAAATTAGTATCAGTGCCTATACTGTTAATCATTTTAGTTAATTTTATTTCAGGAGAATAAGAATATTCTGGTTATATTACTAGCAATATAGTAACATGTACAATTGCAGTTTTTATGACAGTAAGTTTAGCTTCTATAAAATATAAAGAACCTTATTATAACAAGTAACTGCATGTCATCCGTTGAATGAATAAATTTATTATTGTCTTTTACCAGAAATACGATGGGCATCTTCCAATAGAAATAAAAGCTGTTCCTGAGGGCTATGTCATTCCCCGAGGAAATGTTCTCTTCACAGTGGAAAACACAGACCCAGAGTGTTACTGGCTTACAAATTGGATTGAGGTGAATTGTTTTATTCTGATTACTGTTTAACATCAATTGAGGACGTAAAAACCATTCAACTGGCATTCTTGTTTTAAAATTGCTACTAATAGGGCAACCCTGACGGGACCCCTCTAACTCTTGAGAGCTATTTCTGTATCTTCACTTAATACACTTTAGACACACACACACACGCACACAAATAAATTTTTTAAAAATTGAATTGCTACTAATAAAGCTGTGTAATCTTCTACAATTTACTAAACCTTTCCAGGCCTCAGTTTTCTCATTTATAAAGTGACAGTTGGATTAAATAACCTAAGTTTCCTTCCAGTGAAATCTAGTGTTCTGAGACTTTATCTAAGTGAAATTATTAAGAACTATTACTGTTAAAGCTCAGTTGTCTTCTCTCTTGTTTGTTGCAATTCTAAGTGTATATTATCATAGAGAAAACTGAGGAAAGTAGTGCAGGTTTATTTTTAGTAACTTAGGATATTTTGTGGATATTCTGTTCTAATTATACTAAAGGAATTTTGTTCAGATTTTTAATAACAGCTTTCTTCATTATCTAATCAGTTTAGAGCCTGTGTTTTACCACCTGATATTTCTTTCTAAACAACACTCAAGACTTGCTAATCATTTTAATTTCTAAGCCCAAAAAGGAGGATATCCTAGAGACTCTGAGGAAGGCTCTTTGTTTTCGTTTCATCTGTACCTAAGTAGTCCTGTTTTCACATGCTCATAGTTTTGACATTAATAATCTACTTAGCTTCTCAGTGGCTTAATTTAGATTTTCTCTATTAAAGGAAATACCCTAGAAATTGACTATAGAAATAGCACCTTACTATTTGAGACGTGTTTACCCAGTGCTTAGAACTAATTCTTTTTTTTTTTTTTAAGATTTTTAAAATTTATTTGACAGACAGAGATCACAAGTAGGCAGAGAGGCAGGCAGAGTGAGGAGGAAGCAGGCTCCCTGCTGAGCAGAGAGCCCCATGCGGGGCTCGATCCCAGGACCCTGGGATCATGACCTGAGCCGAAGGCAGAGGCTTTAACCCACTGAGCCACCCAGGCGCCACTAGAACTAATTCTTTAACTTAGTATTTATTGGTTAAACTAATTTGTTGTTATATTGTAAAATCATACATTTGAGGTTATTTATAAGTACTGGAAAATTTAAAAGAATATAAGAGGTCCAAGAATATGTTTGAAATACATTTTCAAAATTGACAGAAAATTTAAAACTCAAAATTAACCAGGCCCTTTATGAGACATCAACTTATAGTAGGCTAATAGGCCCAGGAAAAATGTCCAGTTGCCCAAAATAATGACTTAAAGTAGTTTACTGCGGTGTTTTAAAACTTTGAATTGACTGTGAATTTAAAGTAAAAGAAAACTTACTAGTTTTTATATAGTTGTGATAGTATTTTTACTGGGAAATACTAGACTTTAAGAGGATGGTATTATAAAAACGCAAAAGGAATAGTTATCCAAAGTTACCTTCAGTGCCAGAATATCCCAAGCAGATAAATCTTATTTTGAAAATCCTCATCTATGGGTAACTTTTTTCACTTTTATTTTCTGATTGAGGGTTTAGTCAATAAGTACTTGCCCTTGTGTCTAATCGAACGTCCATAAAGCAGATATTTATAGACATGGAGGACTAATTCCCAGCTCACCTTGCTTCATGTATGTTTTTATTTTTTTCAGAAAGTGAAAAAAACACTAGCTTTAAAAACAACAACAAAAACCCTATTGAAATAATCATGATTATTTTGGTGTATTTCACTAGACAACCATAAAGTTAAAAATGTTATATTTAGACAACTTGTTATTTACAAACTTAAAGATGTTGTTCAGGCAATCCTTGATTTAAAACATTTTAAATAGCACTAAATAGTATTCCTTCCAGTGACCTTCCCCAGTGTATGTTCAGAGTTATTGCTAATATTCTTTGCTATTCACTGTACACTGAATTTTAAAACCCACTAAAATTATTGAATTACTTTATCAATATCAATAGTGGTGCTAGAAATCTGCAATCAGATTTCAAAACATGTTTAGAATAGCCCAAGGGTTCTGTAAAGATGTCTCAGACTTACAAAGGGGCTGAGGATTGAACACATTGGGCTAAACGTAACCACCTCTTCCAACCAAAAAGCAAAACGAAACCTTTTTGCTGTTAAAAAGAATTGTAATATAGACAGTGACCACACAGTTTTATAGCATATGCAGAAATGTTTCATGTAGCTTTCTTAAAATGAGTTGATAAAAGTCAAGAACGTAAAGCACAACTCAGTGAATAGAATTCTCTAGCGCTAAGCGAAAGCACCGCTGAGCTAAATAACCTACTGGTAGTCATAATAGATCTAAGGAAAAATTAGATCCAGGATTATGTAGAGAAATAAATGATTAACTTCTTTAGCCCCATACTGTTCGAAGTGTATTCCCATGCTGGTCCATAAACTATTTGATACAGGTCCACATTAAATACAGTAATTGAGGATAACCAAACTTATTTAGAAACTTTCATGGCAATTGCCATAATACCTAAGTGTGAATGTATTGTATAAAACTATTTGTCTATGACAGATTGAAAATTTAAAAAAAAAATTGTCCTTTACAGTCTTTCTAAATATTATTTGCTTCATTGGCGCTTTGACTAAAAACTAGGTAATTAGATGTTCTGTACTACTAAGGTCCTATTGTGCTTATCCTTTGTGTTGATGATTTGAGAGCTAAGCTATGCACTATCTCTGGATTGCACACAGCGGGCATCCTGCTCGACAGTTCAGATGTCTAACTGGTATTTCTGGTAGTATGGAGGTCTAGGACATACCTCCAGAGAAAGCAGGGATTTTACTCAGAAAGAAATTGGTATTTTATATCCTAATATTTGTGATTGATTTTATCACTACAGACTATTCTTGTTCAGTCCTGGTATCCAATCACAGTGGCCACAAATTCTAGAGAGCAGAAGAAAATATTGGCCAAATATTTGCTGGAGACATCTGGTAACTTAAATGGTCTGGAATACAAGTTACATGATTTTGGCTACAGAGGAGTTTCTTCCCAAGAGGTAAGAAACTGAAATGAACTTCATTTCATAGAATGTGGTTTGTTGGTTAGAATGGTAATCTAAATTATAAATTTGGGGGATGTTACCAATACTGATCTTGTTTCTGAGTAGGCTACATTTTAAAACTCCAGACATTCAGTCAATAGATATATATTAAGTACTTACTATGTGTTAGTCTCTGTCCAGAGTATGTAGAATGAAGCTTTCAACAAATGCCCCTATCCTTTACATTTCGAATGGATGGACAGACGTATAATGTTATATATTATAATAAATGCAGCAGGTGTCAAATTATGTTCTACAGAAAGGCACAAGGCAGAGTAAGGAAAAAGAGGCTGGTGGGAAATGAGGGTGGGTCACGATTCAGTAGGTCTCTCTGCTAGAAGTAACAGTTGGCTCCTTAAATGTTTAGGATCTTTGGATCTGGATCTTTGTCATAGGAACTGTTATCTCTGCTAATAGTTAAATATCTCTCCAAGAATGGCTTGAAGACAGGAATTCCCTTGAGAGATGCACTTTATACCTCAAAGTATGAGTCTTTTCCTTTTTTTTGGATTTTGGTGTGTGGTTTATTTTCCAGACTGCTGGCATAGGAGCGTCTGCTCATTTGGTTAACTTCAAAGGAACAGATACAGTAGCAGGAATTGCTTTTGTTAAAAAATACTATGGAACAAAAGATCCTGTTCCAGGCTATTCTGTTCCAGCAGCAGAACACAGGTACAATTCTGTTTTCATCCTCCTATTATCTAAACATTTGTTTTCTAAAATGACTTTTTTCACTCTTGTGTTGGTGATTCAGTGATGTTTTGCTTAATTACAAGCCAGTAACTACAGTAAATCTTCACAAATATAAGCAATACGAATTCAGTATTTATACTCGGTATTAAAGATTAGGTAGAGAACTTGGAACCATCCTAATAAAAACCACTGAAGAGCTTTCTTTGACTCTTAAGTTGCCACGTAAGTTTTATTTTAAGAGTTTTTAAAAGAACTGCTCTGTTGCCACATGCAGATACGTTTTATTTGTTAAATCTAGGAGCACTCCCTGTAAAACTTGGTCGCTTTTTCTCTTTTCCTGCTTTCTACACACCCTGCAAGTTGTCAGCTGGACCCAGTACCGTCAACTGTAGAAGAACAAGGCACCCTGATGAAAGGAGGGGGTTCAGATTCTTTTCATGCTACCTTATCAGATATGGCTAAACCAGATCAAGTCACTCTAAAAGGCAGTTACAATCCAGAGTGCAACTGTTCTGCTCCACTTTACTAAAACTTTACTGAAAGTCAGTGGAGCTTTTACAGTGTATGCCAAACCTAATTTCTGGTTCTTAATAGCAAAAATTATTTACAGTAATCAGTTTGGGGAAGTTTATTAAGTTTTACTCCTACTTGGATATCACAGGGTGCTAAAACCACCAGTGAGGTTTTCTCCAAGGCAATCTACTGGGTGCTGTAAGGGATAGAAAAATATAAGAAATTGACCCTTCCAATATCAGTATAAAAATAATAGACTAGCAACTTTCTGCTCTGTTGATGAAGTACTTTTAAAGAGGTGAAAGCGCTCTGGTGGTGCAAGGGAAGGAAAGGAAAGATGTTACCTTGCTGGCAGGATCAAGAAAGCTTTTTATAGAGATGGTTATGTGAAATCTTCACTTCTTGAAGGAATGGCAGAATTTAATGGCAGACATGAGAGAGCAATCCTTCTGAGTAAATCTAATTGCATGCCTACCACAGGTCAGGGATTGTCCTGAGAAAGCAAGAGTGAAAGAGGAGATAGAATGTGTTCGGGGAATATGGGCTGAAACATAATAGGGATTTTGTTGGGAACATAGAGTAGACTGAAAAAATAGGTTAGTTAAGGCCCTGAGATTCATTTGACATTGAATGTTAACTGTGTACAGCATGCTAGGTTAATCTAATTACTTTTTCAAATGAGAGTGAGCATTGAAGTTTTGAGCATAAGGAGCTTTGTCATCAGATAAATATTTTATGAAGATTGTTTTGATAGCAGGATGTCCTGTGAATTGACAGAAACAAGAAGTTAGGCTGAATAGGAAACTGTTGCAGCAGTTTGGAGAGATGACAAGGTGCAGACCCTGTGACTCTGAACGGAAAGAAGTGGCTGAACATGAGCAATGGCTTGGGAGATGAAACTGCTAGAACTTGATGATTAGATTGGGACTGGTAGATGGTAAATTCCGTAAATATTCATAGGAAATGCTGTATCATGACATTAGGGCCTTGTTGAATGCTCTCACAGTCAAGGCTCATGAAAGTGGGAACACAGGGATGTCATCAACAGATGAAGGCTCTAGGATTATAGTAGTTTTATTTTGGACTTAGATGTGTGTACATCTTCTAAAAACTTGAGTAGTATCTGCGGCCGCCTGGATGGCTTAGTGTGTTGAGCAGCTGGCTCTTCATTTTAGCTCAGTTCTGATCTCAGGGTCCTGGGATCGAGCCCTGCATCAGATTCCACACTCAGAAGGAAGTCTGCTTGTCCCTCTCCCTCTGCTCCTTCCCCCATTCATGCTGTCTCTCAAATAAATAAATAAATCTTTAAAAAAAAAAAAGAAAGACACACACACAAATAATATACATATATGACTCTTCACTGATGGTTTTGTTTTCACAAGTATGATACTATAAATCTGAGAATAAAGATATGTCTTCCTTAGGGTTTCCATGTTAAAACAGGATGTCTCATAATATTTACTACATTTATAAATTTGACCCTTTTAATATATAAGAATATTTCAGATGTTCCTAAATAGAAAAGTCTTTTGAACAGTAGCATGGTATAGTGAAAGAAGCTTTGAACTAAAAGCTGGGAAATCTGAGTGACCCAGTAAACCTTACAGCTGACAGTCTGGGTGGCCATGGGCAGGTCACTTACTTCTCCCTTCCCCAGTTTGTCCATCCAGCCAAACAAAAGGAGGAGCTAAAATGCCAAGTCTCCAACATTAGCAGGTCATTAAGGATAAATGAGCTAACATCTAAAATAACTTGAAAATAAGAGAACTCTAAAAGCACTGCCATTATTGTTACAAATATTTTAAGGGATATATGAATCTGGACTTAAGTATATGCTGTTATCGTTTGTTTTAACAGGACTTTTCTGTTTTCTTCCCAGTGTACTACCAGTTCACATACTCAGATTCTAATTTTGCCCTGTTCATATAACGATTTTCATATTCCTGATTTACTTATTCTGAGGCTATGCAAAGCAAAGCCACACTTTCTTATAGCCAGTAATAACACATTTTTTAAAAACCCCATTGAACTCAAAGATGGGAGAGTTTGACTGACCAAGAAACTTAAGAGAAGTATTAGACTATTTAATGTGTAACCCAATTTAAAATTGTACATCATGTGGTTAAGAAAATGCTTACTTTTTTGAGCTTATGTAAAACTGCCTTGTTAAACTATATAAGTAAAACAAAAATCAATAGAACATTGAGGAGGAAAAAAATATGCTATTTATAAACTTTCCCTTAAACTTTGGAAAGTTGTCAATTTGATTTGATGCTGGAAATTGGAATAATGGCATTAGTAGAATTCATTGAACAGATATTTATAAGCTCCATATACCAAATACTATTATCAGAATAGGTGTTAACAATTGGATTATGTAGAGGGTGCTGTAGGAAATGTCTCCTTGATGATCAATATAATAAAGATAATCACCTTCCTGCCTAACAAGTGGATCTGGAGTCCAGAAGAAAAACCTGGACTAAGGCTTAGATTTTGGAAACCCTTAACACAAGTGGTTTTTGTTGTTGTTTTTAGAAGCTAGTGTTTTTCACACAAGGAGGTGGATGGAGGAAAGCATGCACTGGGTCAGAGCTTATAGTTAGACTGAAGGGGAGAACACAGCTTCCAAGGCAGACTAGAACCATAAAAATAGGAAAAAAATAAAAATAAAAATGGTGGAGAGGTCTCTGAAGTTATGGGAAAGAAAGCTTCAAGGAGGTTCAGGTGCCAGAGAGGAAGCGAGTAAAAGACTACAAATGAACAACAAAGTGTGGTGGGCGATGCATCGAGCAGAGGGAGGGGACTGTATTGATACCAGCACTGGACAAACAGCACTGTGTGGGCGGCCAGCTTTGCCTGTACGAGGTCATTCTTACATTGCAAAGCTCTCTCGTGTTGGTATTCTTTGAGCTCAATTTTCTCCATCCTTACAAAGAGGACAGTAGTAGTTCTTGATGTAGATGGGGCTTCTTTTCATTCATGTCTTAATTATCCCTTTAGCCTGCAGATGCTGGCATGAAGTAGGGAGTTGGCTTCGTAGCTACTGGCAGCCTCTGTACTTGTCAGGAGCAGTGTTTGCTCTAAAATAAGTTTTATGTGAATAGACCTGTGCTGTCTCTCCATTTCAGACAAAAGTTGTCACTGAGTAGCTAAGTCTTTGTAACCCTGGAGTGTACATGCTCTCTGTAAGCACCAGCATACACTGACTGCATGGGGAAATAGTTTACTTCAGCCCTTCAGAGGGAAAAAACAAAACCCGTAATGGAATGACAGTTTCAATCATAGATTAGTGTAACTCCTCAGTTTTGAAATAAACTTGTACCTACATGGGCCTATACAATAAATGAGTGGGTTGTCTTCCCATTATTTTACGCAGAAAAATGGATAGGGTAGAGATGAAGACTAGAAAATTAGGGAGAAGGAATAATGGCTTGGCATGAGGAATTGGTAACAGTTTTCAAATTCATTATTAAATTGTTTGACTTACATTTATTAACCAAGAAGTGCTTGTTATATATTATTAATCTTATTCAAGAAGAATCATTATTGAGAGCATTTTAAAAATCACTGTTGCAGTTTCTGCCTAATAGAAACTCTCACATTTTGTTTCCCATCTTAATTATGTTTTTCCCAAACTAAGTATTAAAATTCTTACATTCCCTGGGCGTGTATTAATTAGTAGTGGATACTCGACAGCTGAAATAAGTGGCTGCCTGTTATTGGCCATTTGAAGGTATAACTGGTAAACGGTTAGTTAACTCTATGTACATACAGTACAGTACAAGTAATTGCATAAGTAATTGCCTTTAAGTATAAGATTTTTAAAGTTAAAAAAGACAAATATATGTCCCTGCTATTATTGGTATATGGTTTGGAAAATTCACAAAAGGGAGCCAAGTGCTTGCATTGCCTAGCAAAATAATAGGAATATGTAGTCATTCTTTCTGACATCTTGGCATTCAAGAGGTGCTTTTTTTAGTTAAATGATTTGGTTTGATTTTTTAAGTAAACTCCACACCCAGCATGGGGCTTGAACTCACAACCCTGAGATCAGGAGTCACATGCTATACTGACTGAGCCAGCCAGGCACCCCTAGTGAACTGATTTTAAATGAGCACGTTCAGGAATACAAAAAGAGTTGGGTGACTATGACTTATAAAAGTTAAAATAACTATGGGACAGGAATAAGATTTCTTATACTCTTAAACATCAGCCAAGGGGTGGTGTGGCCCAAATAGTCAACGAACCTTATGATGTGTATTCATTAAGCTAAATCACTCACCTTCTTTGTGATGTTGATGGTGTAAGTATAGTGCATGAGAAATGATTCAGGAATAGATAATGTGTCTGCCTAAGTAAATCTGTTTTCATTTTATTTCTTAGTACCATAACAGCCTGGGGAAAAGACCGTGAAAAAGATGCTTTTGAACATATAGTAACACAGTTTTCATCAGTGCCTGTATCTGTGGTCAGCGATAGCTATGACATTTACAACGCATGTGAAAAAATATGGGGTGAAGACCTAAGACATTTAATACTGTCAAGAAGTACAGAGGCACCACTAATAATCAGACCCGATTCTGGAAATCCTCTGGACACTGTATTGAAGGTAAATTTGAACACATAACTTGATTACTAAAATGCCTATAGATGAGTTATATCAGTACTATTTTAATTTCATTTGTGCACATGCCATTTCAGAACTATTTTAGCATTACAGCCCAAGGAGGGTAATAAATTTGTCCAAGGATACCCACAGTTCTGGGTTAGTTGTGTATCATCAAATAGATAATAATGTTGAAGAGATATTTTCTACATAACCTTGAAAATTAATTAGTAACATTATGGATGCCTGGGTGGTTCAGTGGAGTAAGCATCTGCCTTCCAACTCAGGTCATGATCCCAGGGTTCTGGGATCGAGTCCCACATCAGGCTCCCTGCTCAGTGGGGTCTGCTTCTACTCTCTCTCTCTGCCTGCTGCTCCCCCTTTTGTGCTCTCTTGCCCTCCCTCTCTCTCTCTGGCAAATAAATAAAATATAAAAAAAAGAAAGAAAATTAATTAGTAATATTAATCCTGTGATTTGGTTACCAATTTTCTGGTTTTTCTTTACCACAAATCATTGCTATACCTTTGCAGTTTTTAGTGCAGAAGAAATACATGCAAGGTGACATGGAAAAAAGAATTCAAAAATACTTTTCAGGTAGTGGTTCTTTGGAGATACTGTTGATCCTCAATGTAGCATTGCTGCTTTGCTTTTTTTTTTTTTTTTTTTTTTTTT
>NW_019154124.1:3166311-3279350 GCF_002288905.1 Enhydra lutris kenyoni
TTTTTTTTTTTTTTTTTTTTTTTTAAGCATTCAGGACTTGGTTTGCCTTCTCTGGAAATCATTAGTAAAAGCAGGTTTTTTGGTGCCTACTACTAGAAAAATATTGTGTTAGGTGCTTTACTTAAGCTGTGTCATTTCATTTCTATGAAGATGTGTGATAAATTACCATCTCTTTTATAGACAAAGCAACAGGCTTAGAGAGGTTAAAATAACTTGCTAAAGGTCACACAACCTGTACAATACGCAGGGTATCCAATATAGATCTTTGTAGCTCCTGCCTTCGCACTTTACCAGACTTTCCCAACTAATGATTAGATGATAAGTTACCCCTTGAGAAAGGGGGATAGAGAACCAAGGAAGTCTTTTCCTATCCCATTCAGTAACAGGCAATTTTGAAGGTCTTAGTCTGAAATACTAACAAATTGGGTTTTAGCAAACTTAACAGGTTTCATGTCTTCCCTGTTGCCTAATAAAAATGTACTGATCTAATTAAGAATAAACCAAATCATCCTTACGGAATTTTCTCGTTGGTAGAATCTTCATTTAGGAAAAGGGAGTGATTCGGGGTAAATACATGTCTGGTAGGTCTTGTACAAGCTCTGCCCCAAGCTTGCTGAGAAATTTTAGATCAGTGTTCAGGAATTTCAGCTGTTCTAAAACTTAGTAGGCAGTGAATGAGTGGGGTGATTTGTATAATATGCAATTTGTCTTTAAAAAATGGGTGTCGGGCGCCTGGGTGGCTCAGTGGGTTAAGCCGCTGCCTTCGGCTCAGGTCATGATCTCAGGGTCCTGGGATCGAGTCCCGCATCGAGCTCTCTGCTCAGCAGGGAGCCTGCTTCCCTTCCTCTCTCTCTGCCTGCCTCTCTGCCTACTTGTGATCTCTCTCTGTCAAATAAATAAGTAAAATCTTTAAAAAAAAAAATGGGTGTCATCTTTAAATAAGAACTTCTGAGAAACTTGGGCTGTATGTGCTTCATTTCGTGCTTTGTAACCATAATTTGAGGTTTTATAATTCAGATGGATTTATATTTGGGTTCTGTCAGACAGAATAAGCCAAACTGGGGCACCTGGTTGGCACAGTTGGTTAAGCCTCCAACTCTTTTTTTTTTTTTTTTAAAGATTTTATTTATTTATTTGACAGAGAGAGATCACAAGTAGGCAGAGAGGCAGACAGAGAGAGAGGGGGAAGCAGGCTCCCCTCTGAGCAGAGAGCCTGATATGGGGCTCGATCCCAGGACCCTGAGATCATGACCTGAGCCGAAGGCAGAAGCCTCCAACTCTTGATTCGGCTCAGGTCACGATCTCAGGGTTGTAGGTAGGTTGGAGCCCTGCATCAGACTTGTCCTCAGTGCGGAGGCTGCTTCATATTCTGTCTCTCCCTCTGCCCCTCCTGATAATGTTTGTTCTCTCTCAAATAAATAAATCTAAAAAAAAAAAAAAATAAGCCAAACAAACTGTTGGGCATAGGCAGAATAAATCCAAATCATAATTATAAGTCTGTCAAATGATGTTCTATATACCTACTAAAAATATGATATTTACTGTTTTTGATTCATTGACCCCTGGGTTATGGGCCCAGCCTGTGTTCACTGGGCACTCTGCTCACTTAAAATTTACTGTCTTAATTTCCTAATGTCAAAGATTTTTTCCCTGAATCTGTATTAATTTGAAAGATGGGAAGAAGAAAATTTTTTATTTTGAGCGACTTTACAGTATAAATTGACATGATGGAAAAACAGCATGCCTGTTTCTAATGTAATCAAAAAGAATTGAGACTAAATTTTAGAAGGCTTGTATATAGTGTTGTAAAACTTTTTAAGTAATTTGATCAGTTTTTATATTCTCAAGATTGTCTAGCAAAGCAAAGTCATTTTTTTAACTGTGGAAAGCTTTTACACTTTCCCCCCAAGTTTTAGTTACTTTGTTGGGTATGTATTTTCCCCTACAGGTTTTGGATATTTTGGGTAAGAAGTTCCCTGTTACTGAGAACGCAAAGGGCTACAAGTTGCTGCCACCCTATCTTAGAATTATTCAAGGGGATGGAGTAGATATTAATACCTTACAAGAGGTATGTGTCTTATATTAAAGTTCTGATAAAGCATTCCTTAGAATAAAGCTCCTTATCAGTTTGATAAATAGCACATTAATAACTTAAGTACGGCTGTGATTCTTTTCTTAAATGTTCATGATCATATATCTTTTAATTGCTTAAAATTTATAGATACAATTGATCCTTGAATAATGCAGGGGTTGGGGTGCCAATACCCCCTCCACCCAGCACAGTCATAAATCCATATAAACTCCAAATAACCTGCTATTGACCAGAAACTTACAATAGCACATAGTCAATTAACACATATTTTGTCTATTCTATGTGTTATACACTATATTCCCAGAATAAAGTAAGCTAGAGAAAAGAAAATATTGAGAAAATCATAAGAAGAGAAAATACAAGTCTAGACATAGCAGCCAGACCACACGTACTGCTCTGTCCTCATTGGGCATCCTTGACACTGCAACTAAAGATGTGTCACTATGAAACAAGAAAATGCCTGTTATGGAACACTTCCTTGTATATAAAGTGGAAGTCTTGACACAGCTTAAACAGGTGTGTCTTACTGGAATGCAATTATGAAATTCAGATGGTGTTAATATGTGCTTTCTCAAAAGAGTAGAGAATGGTTTGTCACCTCTTCTAAATTAAGCATTGACTGTCATCACCCGCGGTAGATGCGGCCAGACAGTGTTCTGTTGTCTCAAACTTTTACGTCTTTCCTCAAATAAGCTTTTAAAGCACTACAACTTTAATACCTAAAATACTCCATAAAAATGAAGGCTGTCCCTGCTATCATGCTATACACAGTCTGCTGTCATAAAGCCACGGGTATTTTCATGTCCAGCAATCTCCAATAGCACCCGCCTGTATAACACGAGTTACCAAAGGATTTTTCTGTTTGCAAGAATTTTTGGTGTGGTAAAAGTAAGGTCAGTACCCAAATTATAAATAGTTTGTGTCCCAAAGATCCATTTAAGAGAAAACTATGGCATATAACAAACAGTGGTTCAGTGGTGATGTGCATTTGGAGTTCCAGAACAAGGTTTCTGGAAGAGCTCGCTTGCAGTTATAGAAATGAGCTCTCCCAAACTGCCTTACTTAAGAAAAGTAGAAACTCCCCAGACAACTCTAAGACATTTGGTATGGGGAGGTTAGGGGCTTTCGTGCAAAAAGGAAGGAAGACCTGAGTAGAGAGAGCTCAGCAGGCATTTTTAATTGCTGTTGTCTCCTTAGCTCAGCTAAATTAAAGGTTTCTTACTTGGTATCCGTTAAGAACTATGACCCATGCCTACATTTTAGCGAGTTTAGCAGGTGCCCTCACACGCATTTCTCCCCCTTTCACGTGAAAAATCACGGGCAGGAAGAGGCCTGTGCCATTTTCAGAGAACCCATTAGTGCAGTGTTCTTCCCATGGCTCGCACCCGGCACTCAGCTCTGGAAGTCAGCTTGTTCATCCGTGTGTTTGAACTTCCGTGTAAAAACTGAAATTCTTCAGTTTTCTTTATTTTTTTTTCTTTATAAATTTTGAGAGTGTATGTGCAACTTTTTTTTAAAGTTGAGAATTAGCTTTAAACTCGATGTATGTTTGTTTGTTTTAACTTATGAACAAGAAGTTAAATATCGAGACAGATACTCCTTGGCCTTCATGAAGCCTTGGTCAGAGATGAATCATCTGTGTTAATGCAGATGCACTTGTATGTTGTTTGACCTAAAGGGTAACACATGCTTTCTTTGTCTTGAAGGGAGTCGAAATAAGTTTTCAGAAGCAAGGAAAGGAATTGTAGCAGTTTTGCTTTGTACATCTAATAGATGCCTTAAATGTGACAAAATGAAAATTCTGTTTAACTTCACAAACAGCAGACTTCCCTCATTGATTGTCAGCCTCACTCTTGAACTTTGCTTCCCTGTGACATCTTATGAAGTTGATATAACCCTGCTCTAGATTTCTGTGTACCAGAATCTACTTATTTAGGAAGAGAGGCAGAAACCTCTCTTGTGATAGACACAAAACCTTAAATGTTTTATCACCAGTTGTTTCTCATTCCCTCATTTCTTTCATTCCCCCCACCCTGACCACAGTCACAATGGCAACACTACACATGCAGGAGCTTGGAGTGAAATCCCTTCCTTTCACACTTTTTGAAGTGGGTAGGTTATTTAAAAGAGAAAATGTGGAATATAACTCTGTAGGCCTTACTCTTCCCTCACCATGTATGGTGTGTTCTGACTCTAGGATGTTTTTGTTCATCAGCATGACTCAGCAAAAATAACCTTCCTCTATCAGATTACTTAGTTTTTGTTTTTTAATCCTCTAGATTGTAGAAGGCATGAAGCAAAAAAAATGGAGTATTGAAAACATTGCCTTTGGTTCTGGTGGAGCTTTGCTACAGAAGTTAACGAGAGATCTCTTGAATTGTTCCTTCAAGTGTAGTTATGTTGTAACCAATGGCCTTGGGGTATGTCCAACTTTTACTCCTGTGTTAGTAACTTCTCTATTACATTGAATAACTGCATTCTACCAAAGGATATGATTCTAAACTCATAATACGTTGTCATATACCACTGACGTTGACTCAAAACAAGGAAAGAAAAGAGATGTTAGGTAAAAAAAAAAAAATGTGACTTGGAGAGGAGGAAAAATAGATTTGAGAGACGATGCAGGCTACTCATTTCCTACTGCTTCAGTATTCTACCTTGAGTCAGAAAGCTGACCATTTTGAGTGGGAATGTCAGCTCACCTAGCCATCACATATTAAAGATAAGTGAGTATGTAGGCACTGTCCCGTGTTTGAGGAAGGTGGAGCATGAGGTTGGAGTTCAGGTACCACAGTCCTGTTCTGATAGCCTTAAAACAGGAGAACCCCAGCTGCCCATTTCCGGGAGCTGAACAGCAATCGCCCTGGCCCTTCATAGCCACTGAGAATCTGTGGATCCAAAGGTGGGAGTGGGGCTTACTAAGAACTCCTCAATACCTGGCTTGGCTCCCTGTTTTACTTCATTTGTGTCTGTCTTTGGAAAATTCTGAGGTTGATTGACTACTTGCTTCTATTATATTGGCCTGATGTTTAAACTAACCTCTGTTCTCTTCAGGTTCTCTAGGTTTTCTTTGCTTTTCACAGTAACATGGAATAGAGTAAAAAGTAACAAAAGGAGAGGTTATCAAGTAATGGAGTGGAAGCTTTTACCTTAGTAAGAATCCTAGTTCCCTTGCCACAGATTCTCTAATACAGTTGACATGGATTTTTTTTTTTTCAGTAGCATGCATGTGCTGTACTTGAATCCGTTTAAGGTAATCCAGAATATAAAAGATCCCTTAAGGGTCACATGTTCACTTCAACGACTTCTTACAACTAGAGTAGTAGGTATCCACAGTGGTAAGAAAGGATATTTAAGACTTTGGATTTTGTTCATACCTTATACCTTATACAACAGAGGACTCAGTCCTCCAGCACAAGCTAGAGTGATGCTTCTAAAAGCCAGCTGTGGATTTGCTTAGTTATACCTATAAAATACACCTAAGCTTTTTTTCTTGAATGGGAATTGAGTGAACATTCCTGATTAGTCTTATTTCTCTTTCTTCCAGATTAATGTCTTCAAGGACCCAGTTGCTGATCCCAACAAAAGATCCAAAAAAGGTCGATTATCTTTACACCGGACACCAGCAGGGAATTTTGTTACACTTGAGGAAGGAAAAGGAGACCTTGAGGAATATGGTCATGTATGTTCTCTATGCTGATTTTTTTTTTTTTTAAACAATAGGTCAGCTTTCCAAATTAAGAAAGGTGGCTCCTATGTTGTATTTTTAAATTATTTTCAGAACAGATTTTTTTCTTGAAGGACAAAGTACTTTTGTGGTAAGAAAGTGTACAAATGCTGACCTAGTCTGCCAGAATAAGATGAAAACCAAGAAGGGGCTAGATTGTAAGTCAGTGTATACAGTGGGTGAAAAACTTTATAATATTCAAAAAAAAAAAGTTCTTCTACACAGTGACCCGCTGGGTAGTGATTGATGAGCTTCAATAAGCTTACTTTTACTGCCAATTTAGCAGCAAATAATTTCTGAAGAGGAATAGCCAAAAATACTAAAGGAAGCTATTTATGTTATAGTAAAACTGTGATACTTTTAATAAAGGAAGGGCTGTCTAAATTCTGAGATGTTGTTAAAGATAATTGCATTTTTTTTACGCTTAACAGAATCCAGTCAAGATGGTTTTCTTTAGTCTCATGTGATTCTCACAGCAATTCTGGGCTACAAAATGCAAATTATGTTATCTTAATGTAAGATGTGAAAAGGCCAAGACTGGATTCTGATGACATAATAACAATTGGTGAAACCTAGACTTAACCAAGCTTCCAGATTCAAATGAACCAAACCAGAAAAATTCCTAGTGTGCCGAAGTGGTCCATGTGCTGTAACAGTCTTTAACATGCAAAAGTACACTTGTATTTGTGAACTCAGAAGTTACAAAATTTATTTAAGCCACTGGATTGAACAAACTTTTAGAGGGAAACTACTTAAGAACATTCATATTCTCAGATAAAAAAAAAAAAGTTTATACCATATATTAATTTATCACTATGGATTCTTAATACCGTGTCAGATATTCTGCTTAGAGTGTATTACTTTGACACTCCTAAGATTTTGAGGCAGAATATTTTTGTCTTTAAAAAGCATTTAGTCCCTAAGCTAATTTTTAGGTTTAGCCTGATGGTTTAGGGGTTTGGTAGCCTTCACTTAACTCTCCTAGCTACCAAGAGTTTGCTGAATTAGTGTTTCCAGATAGATTAGCGTCACTTTAGACACAGTCCTAACCATGACTTTAAAAAGGCACTGATTTTAAGAGTATATACATGATACTCTAGAATGTTTGAGGCAGTAGTCAATTATAATCCTAAATGGCATTTTAATTTAAGAATAGGAAACCCCATTCTCTGATAGTACTTTATGAGAGAGAAGGTCATGCATCTCAATCTCAATGGGAAATTGAGGGTGTTTTAAAGAGAAACTAAAGGCAGGCATATAGTTCCTTAGGGAGACCCAAGTGGCTTTACCAGACCCAAAAGGGGATTTAGTTTTAATTCTCAAGCGTTGTGACCCTTGCATAGATCAAATGGATTACATGTATCAGTTAGTTCTGGAATACACAGTTTTTAAATCAGTCACTGAGCATTCATCAATAAATCAATACTTTTTTGTTTCTGGCTTGGTTTCTTTTTTTTTTTTTAGGGGTTTTTGTTTGTCTAAAGTCCAAAACTCAGTGACTAGGAAATTTATTACATTCCAGGGTGGGTAAGTTTAATCAGTATTGAGTCTGTTGTCTAGGAACAAGGGAAGGTCTGGCAGGCTTTTCTTGCTCACGGTCCGTCATAATGATCAGCGACAGCAGGACTCTTCTGGGCAGCCAGGCAGCTTCCACCTGAAAGCATAGAGATGGATCAGCTAGCATTTTTTTGGATTTTTCTTCAAGGAAAACTTTTAAGAATATTTAGCTTCTTTTAAAGCTAAATATTTTTACATAGCGCTTTTAGATACTGCTAGGCTCTCTGCCTGCTCCACAAGCATTGTATATAAAGATATTTTGTAATTTGAACACCATCAAACATCTCTGTGTTTGACTAGACAGTCTAATTCATCAAAGCATTACTGAAGTATTTTGCTGGATAGTTAATAAAACTTACGTTTTTATGTTTACATAAAATATAAAAAATATGAAAATATATTTACATTGTTTTTTTTTTGTACAGGATCTTCTCCATACCGTCTTCAAGAATGGGAAGGTGACAAAAAGCTATTCATTTGATGAAATAAGAAAAAATGCAGAGCTGAATATCGAACTGGAAGTAGCACCTCATTAGGCTTTACGAGTGGGTGTGTGTGCTCGCCTGCGTGTGTGCGTGTACGTGCATGCACGCACGTGGACACCTGTGTGTATGTAATGTTTATTGTACAGATGTATGGGGGTTTCTTTATGTTTTATGATACATTACAGCCAAATTATTTGTTGGTTTATGGACATACTGCCCTTTCGTTTTTTTTTTCCAGTGTTTAGGTGATCTCAAATTAGGAAATGCACTTAACCATGTAAAAGATTAATGCTAAGGCAAGCTTTTTAGGGCCCTTTGCCAATAGATAGTAATTCAATCTGGTATTGATCTTTTCACAAATAACAGAATCCAGAAACTTTTATATATAACTGAAGATCACATAAAACAGATTTGCATAAAATTATCATTGATTGCTTTATGTTTATATTTAACTTGTATTTTTGTACAAACAAGATTGTGTAAGATATATTTAAAGTTTCAGTGATTTAACAGTCTTTCCAACTTTTCATGATTTTTATGAGCACAGACTTTCAAGAAAATACTTGAAATAAATTACATTGCCTTTTTGTCCATTAATCAGCAAATAAAACATGGCCTTAACAGAGCTGTTTATGTTATTGTACAATTTGAAAATTATGTTGGGACATACCCTATAGAATTACTAACCTCACTGCCCCTTGTAGAATATGTATTAATCGTTCTACATTAAAGAAAATAATGGTTCTTACTGGAATGTCTAGGCACTGTACAGTGATTATATATGTTGGTCATTGTATTGTACCAGTGAAATGCCAAATTTGAAGGCCTGTACTGCAGTTTTATATGTCAGATATTGCCTGTGGCTCTAACATGCACCTCAAGATTTTAAGGAGATGTTTTTAGAGAGAATTTCTGCTTCCACGATAGAATATATACATAAATGTAAAATATTAACAAAAGTGGAAGTAGTGTATTTTAAATTACACTTCTGAATTTATTTTTCCTATTCTATAGCTGATACGACTTAAATGAATTACTGGAATGGGTAGTGAGTGTACTTATTTTAAATGTTTTGATTCTGTTATATTTTTCATTAAGTTTTTTAAAAATTAAATTGGATATTAAATTGTATGGACATCATTTATTAATTTTAAACTGAATCCCTCAATAAATAATGCGCAAGCAAGTTCTTAAATGAGGATAAATTAAAGCATGATGGACATGAGTTTGAAGAGAAGAATCTTAACCAAGAGTAGTAAGTTGGCTACATTCAAAGTGTTCAACATCAAAAATGTTTTAGAGTGATTAACTGCTAGATTCTGAGTCAGTCATCACATCTGACAAGAGACCAGTTTTGTTTTAATGATTCTTTTCTATTTACATCTGTTCTAAGGCAGGAGTTGGCCAACTGTGGCCAAATTCAGACTGCTTTCGTTTTTATAATAAATACCTGTTGTCTATGACTGCTTTCTTGGGACAGTGCAGAAATCAAGTAGTTACATAGTGACCATATGACCCACAAAGCATGAAAAGTTTATTATCTGGCCCTTTGCAGAAAAGGTTTGTCAACCCCTGAGGTCTAAGAAAAGGAGTGTGTACCTTGAAGTTTAAGAGAAATGTTGATTTCCAGGGACAGGAGGAAACTATGTTGATAAGGAGTTTGTCTTTCTTTTGTCCTTTCTGTTCTTATTTAAGAATCTGATCTTGGAAGACCAATTTTGAAAGCTTTAATAACATGACTTTAAATGTGAAATTTAAAAAACTGAAAAGCCATAAATCATTTGTCCTAAACAGTTACAAGAGAAAGGTATTTATCAGTAGAATGTCTCTTAAAAACATCATTAAAAAGAAGGTGGTTTTTGCAGATGATTCTAAACACTTGTTTATTGAAAATAATAAGCACTGTTCACTTTTATTAATAGTTTTCATCCTGTAATTCCTAGTGGAAAATAATTTTAAGCTAATTCTTTTAAATGTATCTAAGCAAAAATTAGTATTAAAAACACAGCTTTCTTCACAGAATGTGCTAAGGGGCTTTTAGAGAATTAAAAAACCATATTTATTACCAAATAACAACTTTGATAACCACCCATAATTTTGATTTTGTTTAAAACATTGGAATTATACTACAGATAATATTCTTTGTGTTCTGTGAATCTCAGCAGTTTCAGAGTAGCTAGAGGATTTTATTTTCAGACATCGAGTGAATGCTAACATCTGTGCAGTGGTGCATGGCGTAGAAGGAGAGAGGTGGAATGATTAATTCTATTAGCCACTTGGAACTGAGTAATCTGAATTTCTGTGACTAAGCACTTAATATTTGGCCATCCCCATTCTCAGTAGCAAATGGTTGACATAGTTATCAACTAGAATTCTGCTGTGTGTCACCTTTAAATCAGCCTTACTCTTCCAGACAAAAGCAAATGGCATGTTTGGGTTTGCTTAAATCATTAGACTTGCAGTTGACATCAGTTAATCCCTCTCAGTTTCATAATATCATGAAGTATTTGTATTTTAAATAGAAGATAGGAGTTCTGTGTTAAGACTCTTTATTTGTACTCTATACTTCAAGTCAAATGGTTTTAATGATTATCCCTTATTTCCTTTCTTGAAATAAATTGTTATGAAAATATTTTATAATGAAATTCATCTTGGAAAACTAGAAAGAGAAAAATGGCAAGGTAATTATTGTTCTGTTTGCCATGATTTAGAATTCAACACTTAAACAAGTATTTTGTAGTTTTACATTCCTTTTTAACCCATTCAGTGGAGAATGTCCAGCTTTTCTCCCAAGTTGTATGTTCATTCTAATATGTATACTACAACATCAAAGATAAAACATGTAATAAACATGGAAATAAAGTTTAGCTCTATTAGTGAAATGTTAAATTTGACTGTGTGCTTCAAATAATGGCCATTTCTAGATTTACCCTCTTTTAGGTATTCCTCCAATTCAAAGAATTAGAAAATGAGAGAGAGGCATCAGGGATGACTCCTCTATTTTCTGCCTTGTGCAGCTATCTGAATGGCAGTGCCTCTTACTAAAGACACTGGAGAGAGACCAGATTTGGGGGGCAAGGGCACAATTCCTAGGTTAAGATCTGAGATGCCACTGAGACATTTAAATGTGGATATTAGGTAGTTGAATTTACAGATTGGGGACAAGAGAGTCTCCAGGTATGAATTTGACGTACAGCTGGTCATGAAAGACACAGGAAAGGGTACTTCTCTAGGGAGAGAGACTATGCCGTGGCAAGCCACATGCCAAATCCGTACCGTCTGTTTTTGTAAATGCAGTTTGACTGGAACAAGCCATGCACGTTAGTCTCATTATTGCCTGTGGCTGCTCTCATGCTATAGTGGCAGAGCTGAGAAATTGTGACAGACCTCAAGGCCCGTGGAGCCTAAAATAATTCACTTTATGGGCCTTTAAAGAAAAAATGTGCCAATCTCTGCTGGAGGGTATAAGGAAAGGAGGACCAAGGGCAAACCCAGAGGAACTCTAAAAATTTAAGTGGCAGAAGCTAAGCAGGCAAAGAAGACTGACAAGTAGCAGCTAAAGAGATGAGGGGAAAACCAGGAGGAGTAAAGGAAGGATGAAAGGAGGGAGTGTTTCTGCACGGTGTTGAAGATGTGCTGAAAGACCAAGTAGAGTGAGGGATGAAAAGCGTCAACTCCATTGAACCTGGAGATAACTAGCGGCTTCCCAGCATCCCCTGCACAGCGGCAGAGGCAGCACACGGCAGAAAGCCGTTCCCTACAAAACTCTGAATTCTGGATGTAAAAAGGAAACAAATGAGGCAACAGTGTGTCTTCCTGTCCCTTCTTAGCTACTGCTTTATATCTGAAAAGGACTTGGGAAAGAGGGAGAAGTTGACGATAACAGAACCAAAAGGAATCCGTGAGGGGATGGGGTCCAAAATGCTGGCGGTGATGGGACAGGTGCTCATGCAGGCCATGGTTTTCTCTGTGAAGTCAGAGGACCAAAGGAGATTGCGCTTTGGGAAAAGGAGGTTTTAAAATAGTTTTTTTGGAGAATACAGTGACCTGAGGCATAGCAGGACTATAGCACAGTGTGGAGGACCCAACTGTTTGGTGACAACTTAAAAGTGAAAGTTGGCCTAGTGCGATGCTTCTGTTCCCTTCCATAGTAGCACCCTGATGCCTGGGTACAGACACAGAGAACATGGAGATACTTGGTGTTTTGCCAGATGAGTGATGCTAAGTGAGTAATTGCCAAAATAATGATCCTACATATCTAAACCGGAGAGGTAAGGACATGAGAGCTACACAGAGCACTGGGAATGTAGTAGGGAGCCCAATGGACAGTATGCTGGCAGCTCTGGTCTACATTGCTGGAACAGGCAGGTTTGGAAGGACAGGAAACACTAGTCTCAGACGAGTATGCTTGGATCAATGATCAGAGAGGAGCAAGTTCATGGTATAGTACTTTCCAGGGTATGACCTTGCAGTGGCTGAATGCAGAAGATCATGAGACACAAAACAAGATCAGGAAAGATGGCAGAAGTTGAGGTAGTAGAAGAAAGCTGTATAAGGCACCAGCATGTTCCGTGAATGAAGGGAAGGGACCCAGAGGTCAGCAGGAGGCAGCAACAGTGGGCGGTGTGAGCCTCAAAGGGATCAGGCAGTGGAGACCACTGACCCAGGTCAGCCTGCGAGAGGAGACGCTCAGCCTCCTCATGGTGTCCAAGCACACATGGACAAGGAGAGACAGACACAAAGCACTTAGTGTGTTGCCGGCGGTTTGATGACCTTTACCAGGCACTAGTCAGTATCTGTTGACACAATGGAGGGAAGGAATAATCTCAATAAGAAATTTCTTGATTTTGTTAGCATGCTATAAACACCCCTTCTGCTGACACAGGCCCAAGTGTTCAAGCCTTTAAATGCATTTTTGAAATTGCTTGTTTTGAATGTTTCAAGATTTACATTTTGTTTAGTTCTTTTAAAAAGAGCAACCAAAGCATTCTGCAGCCAAATAAGACCAGTCACCTCGCCGGTATTCAGGCTCTTCCCACCTCGTTTTAAATTACTATTTCATTTTATTTGAAGGTTCTCTAATTGTTATCTGTTCCCCAGAGACAAATCCATCTTTATTTGGTTCACAGTCATTTGTTCTATTAAAACTTAACAAAAGTATTTGTTTAGGTTATTCCAACAAAGAGAAATATGTTCTTAAAAGGAATTTTAGAATCAAATTACCAACTGCACCAAAAATTTTTTTTTTTTTTTTTTAGATTTTTTTTTTTTTTATTTATTTGTCAGAGAGAGAGGGAGAGAGAGCGAGCACAGGCAGACAGAGCGGCAGGCAGAGGCAGAGGGAGAAGCAGGCTCCCCGCCGAGCAAGGAGCCCGATGTGGGACTCGATCCCAGGATGCTGGGATCATGACCTGAGCCGAAGGCGGCTGCTTAACCAACTGAGCCACCCAGGCGTCCCTGCACCAAAATTTCTTTAACTAACATAGAAGTCAGCCTTGATAATCAGGAAATTTGCCTGTAGACTACCCCAGAGCAACTGAGCCTTCGCCTTATTGGTATAAAGACTCTTGGTGACTTACTTAGTATTTGTGGGCACATGGGGCTTTTACCACATTTCAGGGCTTGTGCTATTCTTTTGGTGAGTAGAAGCTCCCAGTTGACTCTTCTACTGGCTTATAGCATAGTTTGCAGAAAAAAGGCAATTTTGGTTTACAATGATTTATATTCATCCCAGAGAAATGAAGCATTATTCTTGGTTGACAAAAAATTTCAGTTTAAAGTTATCCTGACCAACTTTTTTTTTTTTTTTTTAATTTTGTAATTGGTTACTGAGCTGTTACTTCTTTGACTTAAACTTTGGGAAGACATGGTTTTTAACTTAAGATGGATTATGCTTATTTATAAGCAATCCTGATGAATTAATTGGCTACAGGTTTAATTCTGATGCAGTCGGTCTTCCTGAGTAGCCTGAAGATTTCTACGATTTCTGAGCTCAGGGGGGAAAAAATAACTCTATCTTCAGCTTCTCACTTTCTATTCCTTCCTCCTCGGGAAGGAATTTCTCTATTTCTCTCATCCTTTAAAAAAAAAAAAAAAAAAAAAAAATCCCTTGATAACACCAGCTCTCCTCATCTGGTCCTCGTCCCTCTTACAAAGTGACCTCTTGATTGCCAACTGAGTGTGTTTAGTTCTTATCTTACCAGAGGACTGCTCCTCCATTTGCCACTGCCAATAGCTGAAACTACTCTTTTGTCGTCTATGGTATAATATGATGGGGGCCCTCGGGCTCTTCTTCACACACTTAAACCCTTTAAATGTTATCTTGTCCTATTTATCTCCACATGTGTCTTGGCTGATCTTAGCCATTCTCATGGTCTCAGCTATCACCTATCTACTGAAGCTTCTACACATTGATATCTCTAGGCTATGAATTTTTCTATGATGCCTTGTCACCCAGATACCTACCTACTCAAATATAGCAGTTCCAAACTTAGCACGTTCCTGAAGATCTGCCTCATTTGGAGGTTCAGCCCACCACCTAAGTGAGATTCCCCACCCCACACATGATCAAACTCACGGTCCTGCTAATTTATCTACTAAATGTTACGATTTTCTTCCCTCAAACTCCATTTCAGACCTGCAGATCTCTTCCTGAAACAGTATAAATACTATCTAACTAGTTTTCCTATCCCAACCCCCTCTCCCTCTCGTTGTACATACCAGAGTATTAACAAATTCCAGTAGTGTCAGTCCCCCACTTAAAACATTTGAAGCTCCCTCTAGCCTCCAGGATAATGCTCAGAATCCAGCCTAACCCACAAATCCTCCTTGATCTGCCCCATGCTACACAGATAGCCTCTTGTTTTACTTTTCTTTTTCTGTGCCAGGATTAACTGACTTGCTCTACCTTCCACACACTCATGCACACATATTCACAATACACTATCTTCTGTTTTTTTCTGCCTTTGCTCATGCTGACACCTCAGCCAGAAATGCCTTCCTTTGGCCAACTTATTTTAGGTGATTAGGTGATAACGCCTCCAAGAACCCTTTACAACTCATTCATCAGCCATCCTCATTCCATGGACCCTTCCTCTGGGCTCCACAGGTATTGGGTGTATTTCTAAAATGCACTTGTAATCTATGGGTCTGTGTACTATGGTGTAGGATGTGTACAGCAGTGTTTTATTCATCCCTATTTCCTGCGTTTAGCACATAGTAGACATACAAATGTTTGTTGAGTAAATGTCATTAAGATAAAGGCTTTTCTGAATGTTTTGGTACACTATATAATGCTAATACTCTGAACATTTTACTGAATATTTAAAAAAGCCATTTTACTGTTTTTTTAAAAAGATGGATAACTTTCAAATCATATTCAGATACTAATGTCCTTTTGAAAAATCATTACAGTACATTCATGAAATAAGGTGTTTAATCAAAATATAGATTAGAGCCTGGAGGTTGGACAATGGCATGGAGGAAGATGAGCCTAGGCTCCTCTCATTCCATGAATACAATGAGATAACTATCAAATCATCCTAAATTACCCCAGAAATTGACCTGAAGACTGGCAGAACAAACTCTACAACTTAAGGAATAGAAGCCACATTGAAGAGATAGAAAGGGGAGGGATGCAGTTTGGGAGAAAAATGGATTGTGGCCAGTGCAGTGGGGAGGGAACTGTGGTTGAGGAGAAGGGCCAGAGACAGACTAACAACACAGGAAAATGAATCCCCATAGCAACTGGCTTCAAAAATGAGAGGGGCCTGGGGCGCCTGGGTGGCTCAGTGGGTTAAAGCCTCTGCCTTCGGCTCAGGTCATGATCCCAGGGTCCTGGGATTGAGCCCCGCATAGGGCTCTCTGCTCAGCAGGGAGCCTGCTTCCCCCTCTCTCTCTGCCTGCCTCTCTGCCTACTTGTGATCTCTCTCTCTCTGTCAAATAAATAAAACTTAAAAAAAAAAAAAAGAGAGGGGCCAAATTTTATAAGTTCTTGAAACCAGCAGGACTTGAAGCCTGGTGTTTTAAAGGTCAGCAGACTTGGATGACATAGAGTCCCAAGGACACTGCTCAGCTTTTGGAGAGAACGTAATCAAACAACACAACAAACATGGATGTAAGCTTGGAAACCGTGATCCAAAGAGTACCTGGAGCACACAGTGGGGAGGTTATTTGCTCATCTTGGGGCACATCCCAAAGAGAAAATGTGGAGACCCTTCTCTGCCATTTCCCTCTGCCACCACTCAGCATAACCACAGGCCCACCTGTGGGAACCATTGCAACATCCACTCTCCCTTCCTAAATTGCTTACACCAAGCCCTCCCACCAAGTGCTATGGGGGAACCACTCTTCCCAGTCATGCTTACTTCAGTCCCAGCACAGCCGACCCCCTCCACCAGAGGACATGCCAATCTCCTGCTCACACTGTCTACTAATGTAAGAGTTTTGTGGAGCCTCAATTCAGGCAGTGGTGGTGACTGGTCTCTTTTCACAAGCAGATCAGAGCACACCTAGTTAAAACACGCCACATTCAGACCAGGAACCAAACACTGCCCACAATAGGCAAAGAGATGCTGCAGATGACTGACCTAAAGGATAAAACAGCCAGAACACAACAGCGGAACACACACAGCACACATTGGAGACACTCCCAGAAGCACCGGGCCCTGGGGAACAGGATACCACATGACCACATGGTGGCACGGCAGTACTGGATCTCTTCTTCATGAGGCAGTTACCCTCAAGAACAAGAGATGTAGTTGACCTTCCTGACACACAGAAATAGGCACAGAAACTTAGAAAAATGAGAAGACAGTTACTTGCTCCAAATGAAAGAACAACACAAGGTGATGGGCAGAAATCCAAGTGAAAAATATAAGTAAAATGCCTGATAGAGAATTTAATGTAAATAATGATACTGGACTCGAGAAGAGTGGAAGGCATCAGTTAGACCATTAATACAGATAAGGAATAATACAGCAGGGATAAAGGGCTTAAGAAACAAAGTGAGAAATACGCTTGGTAGCAGCAGGCTGGATAATGAACAAATTAATAAGTTAGAAGACAAACTAATGGAAAGTAATCAAGCTGACTAAAAGAGAAAAAAGAATTATGCAGAATGACAATAGACTTAGGGAACTCAGTGACTCCATCAAATGTAATAACATTCATATTATAGGAGTCCCAGAAGAGGAAGAGAGAAAAGGAAAGAATTATTTGACAAAATAATGCTGAAAACTTCCCTGATCTGGGGAAGAAAACATATCGAGATCTAGGAGACATGGAGGAGCCCCCAAAAATCAACAAAAGCAAATCGGCACAGAGACATATTGTAATAAATTAGCAAAATATAATGATAAAACTTTAAAAGCAGCAACACAAAATAAGATAGTAACTTATAAGGAAAACCCCGTAAGGCTATCAAGGGCTTTTTCAGCAGAAACTTACCAAGCAAAAAGGGATTAGCATGAAATATTCAAAGTGCTGAATGGGAAAAATCTGCAGCCAAAAATATTCAATCAAGCAACGCCATCATTCAGAATAGAAGGAGAGAGAATTTCCCAGACAACAAAGACGAAAGGAGCTCATGATTACTAAACCAGCTGTGCAAGAAATATTAAAGGGGATTCTTTTGAGTGGAAAGGAGAGACCAAAAATGACAGTATAAATGTAGGAAACACAAAAGGAGCATCGGTAAAGGAACTCACAAAAGGATGTAAAACATGACAACATATACCTAAAACATGGGAGGAGTAAAGAATGGGTTCACTTAAACAACCATCAGCTTTAAGTATAGACTGCTATCTGCAAGAGGTTAGATACAAACCTAATGGTAACCATATATCAAAACCACTAATAAATATGCAACCAACAAAGAGAAAGAAATCAAATATATCATTAGAGAAAATCAGCAAACATGAAAGACAAAAGACCAGAGAAAATCATCAACCACAAGAAAAGTGCAGTGACCATAAATTCCTATCTATCAGTAATAACTTTGAATGTAAATGGACCAAAAAAAAAAAAAAAAAACAAACAAGATGGGGGGCACCTGGGTGGTTCAGTCATTAGGCTTCTGCCTTCTGCTCAGGTCATGACTGCAGGGTCCTGGGATCATGCCCTGCATCCAGCTTCCTGCTCGGTGGGAAGCCTGCTTTCCCTCTCCCACTGCCCCCACTTGTGTTCCCTCTCTCACTGTATCTGTCAAATAAATAAAATCTTTGAGAGAAAACAAGACCAATCTATATTCTGCCTACAAAAAACTCCTTTTAGATCTAAAGACAGATTGAGAATAAGGGGATGGAGAAAAAATTATTCTACAAATGGATGGCAAAATAAAGCTGGAGTAGCAATACTTGTGTCAGACATAATAGGCTTTACAACAAAAACTATAATGAGAAATGAAAAGATACTACATAATAGAAGGGACAATCCAAAAAAGAAGATATAAAAATTTTAAGTATTTATGCCCCCAACATAAGAGCACCCACATACATAAAACAGGTAATAATAAACATAAAGGAACTAACCAAGAATAATACAGTAGCAGTGGGGGACTTTAATACCCTACGTATATCAATGGGCAGATAATCTAAACAAAATCAACAAGGAACCGATGCTTTCAATGACATACTAGGACAGATGGATTTAACAGATATATGCAGAACATGTCATCCTAAAACAGCAGAATACACATTCAAGTACACACAGAACATCATCCAGAATAGATCACATATTAGGCCACAAAGTAAGCCTCAACAAATTCAAGAAGATCGGGATCACATTACACATCTTTTCTGACCACAATGCTATGGAACCAGAAGTCAACCACAAGAAAAAATCTAGAAAGATGACAAACACATGGAGGTTAAATAACATGCTACTAAACAATGACCGTGTCAACCAGGAATCAAAAAATAAATTAAAAAGTACATGGAAACAAATGAAAATGAAAACACAGTTGTCCAAAACCCTTGGGATTCAGAAAAAGCATTTCTAAGAGGTAAGTTTACAGTAATAATAGGCTTCATTTGAGAAGCAAGAAAAGTCTCAAACAACCTAACTTTACACCTTAAAAGAGCTAGGAAAAGAACAAACAAAACCCCAAACAGCAGAAGAAAGGAAATCATAAAGGTTCAAGCAGAATTAAATGATACAGAAACTAAAATAAAAAAGAACAATGAAACAGAAGCTCATTCTTTGAAAGGACCAATAAAACTGATAAACCTCTAGCCAGTCTCATCAAGACAAAAAAGAGAAATTACTTAAATAAATAAGACCATAAATGAGCAGCACATATATACAAATAATTATGAGTGTATTATGAAAAAGTATATGCCAACAAAATGGACAACCTGAAAAATATGAATCACTTCCAAGAAACACAGAAACTACAAAACTGAAACAGGAAAATACAGATAATTAGAATAGATCGAAAACAAGCAAAGAAATTGAGTCAGCAATCAAAAAATTCCTAACAAACAGAAGTCCAGGACCAGATGAGTTTACAGGCAAATTCAACCACATATTTTAAAAAGAGTTAATATTTATTCTCAAACTATTCCAAAAAATAGAAAAGGAAGGGGCACCTGGGTAGCTCAGTGGTTAAAGCCTCTTCCTTCGGCTCAGGTCATGATCTCAGGGTCCTAGGATCGAGCCCCGCATTGGTCTCTCTGCTCGGTGGGGAGCCTGCTTCCTCCTCTCTCTCTGCCTGCCTCTCTGCCTACTTGTGATCTTTGTCAAATAAATAAATATCAAGGCTCTACCAAATGCCCTTCTCTCTCTCTTTGAACTTCTACTGGTGCTCTTGGGAATTTTAAGATTTTAATCACCGTCAATTGGTTTTCTAACAAAGCAAAGTAAATAAATATAAAAGGTTGTTGAATAACAAAAATTCAACCTAGTAAATTTAAAGATCAAACAATTCATGGAAAGCAGGCAGCATCCCAATAGAAAGGAGTTCCACTGAACTTTAGAAAAGTCGACATTTTTTAAAGGCAGGGGACAGAAAAAAATTTTTACCAAAGAATGCACTGTAGTAAAGAATTCATTGTGTCAAGGAAAGGTCGTTCTCCTAAGGAGAAGACAAGGGCCTCTGAGGTGGAATACCTCACTAGCGCTAGCTAGGTGATTTCAAAATGACTGGTTAAAGGTTTTGTTCTGGAGGGTTAAAACTGCAGGTAGGATAGGCATTAAGGAGTAATGAGTTAAGATGGATTAAGGAGCAGGGAGACCATAGGCTGCCTCATCCCTTGAACTCAGCTAGATAAATATCAGATCATTTTGAACACCCAAGAAATCGAACCAAGGACAGAGAAAATCTAAAATGAACAACTAGAGCTGAAAAAAGAAACCCCACCACATTGTGGAAGACCGAGGAATTCTCCCCAAAAGAAAGATCAAGAAGAAACCACAGCCAGGGATTTGCTCAAAACAGATATAAGTAATATATGTAAACAAGAATTCAGAATAACAGTCACTAGAATATTAGTTGGGCTTGGGGTGGGGGCAGAAAACAATTCAGAAGACTCCAGAGAAACACTTGCTGCAGAGATAAGAGAACTAGAAATCTAGTCAAGCCATTAAAAATACTATAACCAACATGAAATCCCAATTAGATGTAATCACAACAAGGGGACAAGATACAGAGGAACAAATAAGTGAACTAGAAAATAAAATTGTGGAAAATCATGAAGCTGAAAAGAAGAGGGAAAGAAAGCTATTAGATCATGAATATAGACTAAGGGAACTGAGTGCTTCTATAAAGAGAAATAATATTCATACAAGTCCCAAAAGAAGAAGAGTGGACAAAAGTGACATAAGGTATATTTGAACAAATATAACTGAGAACTTCACTAATCTGGGGAAAGAAACAGGCATTAAAGTCCAAGATGCACGGAGAACTCCCCTCACAGTCATCAAAAACAGGTCAACACCAAGACATATCATAGTGAAACATATCATAGTGAAAAAGTGCAAAATACAAAGACAGAGAATTAATTCTTAAAGCAGATAAAGACAAAAGGTCTTTAACCCAATAGGGTAGACACATAAGTTTAGCAGCTGACCTCTCCACAGAAACCTGGCAGGCCAGAAGAAAGCGGCATGATATATTCAATGTGCTAAATGGGAAAAATATGCAGCCAATAATACTTTATCCAGCAAGACTGTCATTCAGAATAGGAGAGAATTTCCAATATAAACAAAAACGAAAAGAGTTCATGACCACTAAACCAGTCTTGCACGAAATACTAAAGAGGACTCTTTGGGGAGGAAAGAACACTAAAAGCAACAAAGACTGGAAAGGACAGAGAACATCACCAGAAATACCAAATTATAGGTAACAAAGGCTAAACTCATATTAGTTCAATAATCACTGAGTGTAAATGGACTAAATGTACAAATTAAAAGACACAGGATATCAGAATGGATTTTTTAAAAAAAGACCCATCTATATATTACCTAAAAGAGACTCAGTTTAGACCTAAAAATACTTGTAGATTGAAAGTGAAGGGATGGAGAACAATCTATTATGCCAATGGATGTCAAAAGAAATCCAGAGTAGCCATACTTATATCAGACAAACTAGATTTTTTTAAGGATTTTATTTATTTATTTGTCAGAGTGAGAGAGAGAGAGCACAAGCAGGCAGAGTGGCAGGCAGAGGCAGAGAGAGAAGCAGGCTCCCTGCTGAACAAGGAGCCCAATGTGGGACTCGATCCCAGGACTCTGGGATCATGACCTGAGCTGAAGGCAGCTCAACCGACTGAGCCACCCAGGCATCCTGACAAAATAAATTTTAAACCAAAGTCTGTAACAACAGATGAAGAAGGACATTATATCATAACTAAAGGGTCTATCCATCAAGAAGATCTAACAATTGTAAATATTAATGCCCCCAACTTGGGAGCACCCTCATATATAAATCAATAACAAACATAAAGAAACTCACTGATGATAATACAATAACAGCAGGCAACTTTAACACACTACTTACAGCAACGGACAGATCATCTAAACAGAAAACAAGGAAACACTGTCTTTGAGTGACACCCTGGACTGGATGGACTTAGATATATTTAGAACATTTCATCCTAAAGCAGAATCACATTCTTCTCCAGTGCACATGGCACATTCTCCAGAATAGATCACTTACTGGGTCACTAATCAGCCCTCAACAAGTACAAAAAGATCAACATCATACTGTGCACATTTTCAGAGGACAGTGTTATGAGACTTGAAGTCAACCACAAGGAAAAATTGGGAAAGACCACAAATACCTGGAGATTAAAGAACATCCTACTAAGGAATGAATGGGTTAACCAGGAAATTAAAAAAAAAAAAAAAAGTAAAAGTACATGGAAACAAATGAACGCACTACAGTCCAAAACTTTTGGGATGTGGGGCGCCTGGGTGGCTCAGTGGGTTAAGCCTCTGCCTTCGGCTCAGGTCATGATCTCAGGGTCCTGGGATCGAGCCCCGCATTGGGCTCTCTGCTTGGCGGGGAGCCTGCTTCCTCCTCTCTCTCTGCCTGTCTCTGCCTACTTGTGATCTCTCAAAAAAAAAAAAAAAAAAACTTTTGGGATGCAGCAAATGCAGTCCTAAGGGGGAAGTATATTGAAATACGGGCAATATACTTTTACAACTATATTGTAATATACTTGTAATATATTATATACTATATATATATATATATATATATATATATATATATATATACACACACACACACACACACACATACATACACACATATATAATATATAATATAATATACTTATACAAGTATATATAATATACTTATACAATACAATATACAAGTATATTATAATATACTTGTAATATATACTATATATATACACACACACATATATATATAATATATAATATACTTGTAAAAGTATATTGCCTCAAGAAGAAAAAAAAAAAGAAGCAAGGAAAGTCTCAAATACATAACCTAACCTTATACCTAAAGGAGCTAGAAAAATAACAGCAAATAAACCCTAAAGCCAGCAGAAGGGAAATAACAAAATTTAGAGATCAAATAAATGATATTGAAATTTTAAAAAACTATATAAGAGATTAGTGGAACTAAGAGCTGGTTCTTCAAAAACATTAATAAAATTGATAAGCCCCTAGCCAGACTCATCAAAAAGAAGAGAAAGAATCCAAATAAATAAAATCACAAATGAAAGAGACCACAACCAACACCACAGAAATACAATTAAAATATTATGAAAAATTATATGCTAATAAACTGGGCAATCCCTAGAAACATACAAACTACCAACATTGAAACAGGAAGAAATGGAACTTTTGAACAGACCCATAACTAACAAAGAAATTGAATCAGTAATCAAAAATCTCCCAAAAAAAAGAAGTCCTGGGCAGACTGCTTACCAGGGGAATTCTACCAGACATATAAAGAAGAGTTAGTACCTATTCTTCTCAAACTGTTCCAAAAATAGAAACGGAAGGGAAACTCCCAACTCCTCCTATGAGGCCAGCAATAGCTTGATCACAAAGCCAGTCAAAAACCTCACTAAAAAGGAGAATTAAGGCCAATATGCCCAATGAACATGATGCAAAAATTCTAAACAAGATACAAATCAAATCCAACAGTACATTAAAAGAATTATTCACCATGAACAATTGGTACTTATTCCTGGGCTGCAGGGATGGTTCGATATTCACAAATCAATCAACATGTTACACCATATTAATAAAAGAAAAGAATCATATGATCCTGTCAATAGATGCAGAAGAAGCATCTGACAAAATGCAGCACCCATTCTGGATAAAAACCCTCAACAAATTAGGTATAGATGGAATATACCTCCCTTCTCCTAATGTCCTCCATGCTATTCCTTATGTTCCACAGAGAAGTAAAACCATATGATAATTGACTTTCTCTGCTTGACTTATTTCCCTCAATATAATCTCCTCCAATCCCATCCAAAAAAAATGAAGGCAGGTAATCACAGTGGGAGACAAACCATGAGAAACCATGGACTCTGGGAAACAAACTTAGGGTTTTAGAAGGGAGGGGGGTGGGAGATGGGTGAGCCTGGTGGTGGGTATTAAGGAGGGCACGGATTGCATGGACCACTGGGTATTATATGCAAACAATGAATCATGAAACACTCTATCAAAAACAAATGATGTACTGTTTGGTGACTAACATCATCATCATCATCATAACTAATTAAAATAAAATAAAAGGAATATACCTCAACATCATAAAAGCTATATATGAAAGACCCACAGCTAATATCATGGGGAAAAACTGAGATCTTTTCCTCTATGGTCAGGAAAGACAGGGATGTCTATTCTCACCATTATTATTATACATAATACTAGAAGTTTTGGCCTCAGCAATCAGACAACATAAAGCAGTAAGAGGCATCCAAATTGACAAGGAAGAAATCAGACTTTCACTCTTTGCAGACAACATGATACTCTGTAGAAAACCTGAAAGATTACACCAAAAAATTACTACAAGTAATACATGCATTCAGCAAAGTTGCAGGATAAAAAAATCAATGTGCAGAAATCTGTTGCATTTCTATATACTAATAATGAAGCAACAGAAAGAGAAATCAAGGAATCAATCCCATTTGCAATTGCACCAAAAACTGTTAAGATACCAGGAAAAAACCTAACCAAAGAGGTAAAAGTATACTCTAAAGGCTATACAATACTTGTGAAAGAAATTGAAGAGGACACAAAGAAAGGGAAAAACATTCCATCCTCATGGCTTGGAAGAACATTGTTAAAATTTCTACAGTACCCAAAGCAATCTACACATTTAATGCGATCTCCATCAAAATGTCACCAACATTTTCACAGAGCTAGAACAAACAATCCTAAAATTTTAGCCACAAAAGACACTGAATAGCCAAAGCAATACTGAGAAAGAAAAAAACTGGAGGCATCACAATTCCAGATTTCGAAATACATTACAAAGCTGTAGGCATCAAGACAGTATGGTACTGGCACAAAAACAGACACATAGTTCAATGGAACAGAATATAGAACCCAGAAATGGACTCACAACTATATTGTCAATTAATCTTTGACAAAGTAGGAAAGAATATCCGATGGAAAAAATACAGTCTCTTTAACAAATGGTGTTTGGAAAACTGGACAGCAACATGCAGAAAAATGAAACTGGACCACTTCCTTACACCACACACAAAAATAAATTCAAAACAAATGAAAGACCTAAATGTGAGACAAGAAGCCATCAAAATCCTCGGGGAGAACACAGGCAGAAACCTCCTTGACCTCAGCCACAGCAGTTTCTTAATAGACATGTTGCTGGGGGCAAAGGAAACAAAACAAAAATGAACAACTGGAATTTCATCAAGATAAAAGGCTTCTGCACAGCAAGGGAAACAGTCAACAAAACTAAAAGGCAGCATACAGTATAGAATGGGAGAAGATATTTGCAAATGACATATCTGATAAGGGGTTAGTATTCAAGATTCAAAAAGGACTTATTAAACTCAACACCCCAAAAACAAATAACTCAGTTCTAACAAATAGGCAGAAGGCATGAACAGACATTTCTCCAAAGAAGACATCCAGATAGCAGACAGACACATGAAAAAATGCTCAACATCACTCAGCATCAGGGAAATATAAATCAAAATCATACCAAGATACCACTTCACACCTGTCAGAATGGCTAAAAGCAGACAACAGGTATTGGCAAGGATGCAGAGAAAGGGAACCCTCTTGCACTATTGGTGAGAGCACAGCCACTTCAGAGAACAGTATGGCAGTTCCTCGAAAAGCTAAAAATAGAACTACCCTATGATCCAGCAACTGCACTACTAGGTATTTACCAAAGGGATACAAAAATACACGTATGAAGGAGCACAGCCACCCAACAACAACAGCCAAGTTATGGAAAGAGCCCAAATGCCCATCAAATGATGAATGGATAGAGAAGATGTGGTGTATATGCAATGGAATACTACTCAGCCATCAAAAAGAATGAGATCTTGCCATTTGCAATGACGTGGATGGAGCTAGAGTGTATTGTGCTAAGTAAAATAAGTCAGAGAAAGATACTGTATGATTTCACTCATGTGAAACTTAAGAAATAAAGTGGATGAACTTATGGGTGAGGGAGAAAATAGAGAGAGGGCAACAAGTCATGAGAGACTCAACTGTAGAGAACAAACAGGGTTGATGGAGGGAGGGTTGGAGGATAGGAGAGATGGGTGATGGCATTTGTGATGGTGAACACTGGGTGTTAAATGTAAATGATGAAGCACTGAACTCTGCTCCTGAAACTAATATTAAACTATGTCAACTGATTAGAATTTAATGCGGAAAAAAAAAAAGATAGGCATTTAGTCTTGGTTGCTGATGTGGGGTTTAACAAAAGTGACTTCATTTTGGGTCTTTTTAACAAAAATCTGCAGACTTCACTGACACAGATTCCAAAATTTGTAGCTATTTTAAATGTCTTTTGCTTTTGGATAGAGAAACAGAAGTTTAGTAAAATTAAGTTTTAAGTTAAGTTAAGTAAAATTAAGAAATCTGACCATGTGATGTGGGAAGATTTAGAAGAAAACCAGGAATCTTCTGTCCAAATCAGCAGCATCAAACTTCTGACAAAAACTTTTTTTGTATTTTTATCATCAGCTTTTTTCCCCCAGAAATATAAGCAGGCTAGATAATTCTGATTCTCCTACCACTGAAAACAACAAAACTAATGGGCATCTTTATTATTACTACTATTATTATATTACTACTACTACTACTACTACTACTACTACTACTGCTAGTGCTACTACTACTACACTACTACTGTTATTGTAGAAGTAATGATCTAACAGGATAGTGAGAAATGACCAGATCAAAATCCAAGTGAAAATAGGGCCCTGAAGAAAAAAAACAAGCACTAAATGTGGATTTGTCCTGCAGCATTTACCAAACCTTGAGACTACTGGCTTTAGTTTTTAGGGCCTAACAGGATATGGTAAACAGAAGTCAAAGACTGTCTTTCAATAAAGCAAGGGCCCAAGGGCTACACTTTGGAATGAGGATGAATCCCAATGGTAAACCAATAGTAAACCTACCACTGCACCACGAGGGCACTGCAAGAAAAGTTGCTTTAGGCAGGCAAAGTTAGGGGGGGGAAAAATCCCTAAGAAGCTATTGTTGAAAGCTAGACCTTGCATCTATCTGAAGTCTACACTCCTGCGTGTTACAGAAACCTCAAGCTTTACATTTAGATTAAACTAGACTGGTAGAGTTTCCTAAACACCTGGCGGAATGTTAAGTCCTCTCTGATAGGACTCTCATCCTAAGTCTCAAAGAATTGCCAGAATAGTTTTCCAAGGCAAATGAGCAGTTCACAAAGTAACTAATTACACAAAGAAACAAGACACCATGAAAGAGGTTGACAGAAAATGGATCCATAAAAGGCTCAGATATTAAAATTATGAGACATTCTAAAATAACTATGCTTAATGTTTTTTTAAAAATAAAATAGCTTGGGCACCTGAGTGGCTCAGTGGGTTAAGCCTCTGCCTTCAACTCAGGTCATGATCTTAGGGTCCTGGGATCGAGTCCCACATTGGGCTCTCTGCTCCGCAGGGAGCCTGCTTCCCCCTCTCTCTCTGTCTGCCTGCCTCTCTGCCTACTTGTGATCTCTCTGTGTCAAATAAATAAATAAAATCTTAAAAGAATAATAAAATAAAATAGTTTGGAAGTATCTAGAGGGAAAGAAAAAATTTTTAAATGACCCAGATTTGAAAATTAATAGATTAACAGAATTTATGGAAATTAAAAATGCAGAAATAAATCAGATTAGATAACCGGCAGAGGGAACAGAAGGGAAGACAGCTCAGAAGGCATTTTTTTTTAGAATCAGCACAAAAGAAATGGACAAGGGTGCCTGGGCAGCTCAGTTGGTTATGCATCTCTCAATTTTGGCTCAGGTCATGATCTCAGGGTCATAAACTAGAACTCCACTAAAGATTCTCTCTCCCTCTCCCTCTGTTCCTCCCTTTCCCACTTACATGCTCTCTCTCTCAAAATGGACAAAAATCAAAAAGAAGATAAGCAATGTGGAAGAGTGAAAGGGACTAACGTATGTGTCTAATCAGAGCTACAAAAGAAGAAGGAGAAAATGAGCGAGAAGCTACGTTTCAGGAGATAAGCACTCAGGATTTATCCAAGTTTATAAGAAAGAAGCAATAATCCAAAGGTTAAAGAAGCTCAATGAATGCCAAGCATCCAGGCACATCACTGTGGAATTGCAAATCAACATCACAGAGGATCTTAAAAGCAGCCAGGGGGGAAAGCTGGCATTCTCAGGACAGAGACTCTCAACAACTGCATCCGGAAGATACTGCTGCGTCCCGAAAGGACCGTGTGTTCTCTGTGTGTGTACATGTGCTCTACCTGCATTATTTCACCTCACCCTCCCATACCACTCTCGGTTTCCACGATTTTTTTTTTATTATGTTCACTTAGCCAGCATATAATACATCATTCGTTTTTGACGTCGTGTTCAATGATTCACTAGTTGCATATAACACCCAGCGCTCATCCTCACACATGCCCTCCTTAATGTCCATCACCCAGTTACCAACCCCGCACCCCCTCCCTTCTGTAACCTTCAGTGTGTTTTCCGGAGTCCAGAGTCTCTCATGGTTTGTCTCCCTCTCTGATTTCTTCCCATTCAATTTTCCCTTCCTCCCTCTGTGGTCCTCTGCACTATTCCTTATGTTCCACATATGAGTGAAACCATATGATAATTGTCTTTCTCTGCTTGACTTATTTCACTTAGCATAAGCTCCTCCAGTTCCATCCATGGCGATGCAAACGGTGGGTGTTCATCCTTTCTGAGAGCTGAGTAATATTCCATTGCGTAGATGAACCTCATCTTCTTTATCCATTCGTCTGTTGAAGGGCATCTTAGCTCCTTCCACAGTCTTAAAAGGAAATATCTGCCAACATAGAACCCTATCCCCACTAAAAATATTTTTCAGGAATGAGGATAAAATAATGACATTTTCAGATCACCAAACACTGAAGGTTTGCTACCAACATACCTTCAACAAGGGAAATTCTAAGAGAAGAAGGAAAAAATAATTTAAAAAGTAGTAAATATCTATGGATAAACTAAACACAACTAGCTATGTGAAACAATAATACTGTCTCATGGATTTAAATTAAACAATACTTAAAATCTATAAGTACAGCCTAACTTAGGAGCAAGATAAATGGAGTTAAAAGTGTTCTGAGGCACCTGAATTGTCAGGAGGAGATTAAATTTATTCATTGATTTTAGACTTTGATAAGTATGAATACTGAATTAATAGGAATAGGAATAGGAACAAAGTATGTTGCTTTCAAACAGAGACAGTTAAAATTTGTCAAAAGAAGGCTAACAATGGGAGAAAAAGAAATAAAAACAAGTGGTACAAATAGCAAAATTAAAAGATGAATGATACATTCCACATACATGTTGCACGTATGAGTAATATATACATATATCCTATATGCACATAAAATCAGTCAAAAGATAGAATAGTTTTGGGTTTTTTTAATCCAAGTATTTGTTGCTTGTAAGAGACACATCTAAAATATAAGATGAAAAAGGCTGAAAATATTTTCTAAATTAGCAATTTATTAAAAAATAATTGCTCTTTTCCTTTTTTATTAATGTATAATACATTATTTGTTTCAGGGGTACAGGTCTGAGTTTTGTCAGTCTTACACAATTCACAGCACTCACCACAGCACATACCCTCCCCAATGTCCATCTCCCAGCCGCCCCATCCTTCCCTCTCTGGTTTCATCCTGTTTCGTTTTTCCCTCTGTTCTCCCATGATCCTCTGCCTTGTTTCTCAAATGACATGGATGAAACGAGAGCATATTAGAGCGAAATAAGTCAATCAGAGGAAGACAATTATCATGTGATCTTGCTGATATGTGGAATTTGAGAAACAATGCTATTTTCCTTTAAATCAGATGGCCTGTTTGTTCAGTGCTGCTGACCGAGGCAGGCTCAAACAACACATTGCGTCACTGGGCTGCGGAATGGTGCCAACTAAGTGGCACTCACAAGGAACACAGCATTCCAGCCGTGTGCTCCCGGCTTTATTTACAAGCTTTGTGGATAATATGTGCCCCGGGCAAAGAGCTCTTTTGGTCTCCCCTCAGTGTGGTGATGCCCAGGAAGCCACTTCAGGAATGCCAGAGGACATTTTAGTGCAGGAAATACTGCATTCTGAGAAACGGTGCCTGCTGTTGGCTCTTTTTCTGGACTCTCCTGTATCCAACTTTTGTATTTTTTACATGCATTCTCTATATCCTTGAGCAGGGTTTAGGCGCATCACCTTTTGTATCAGTAGGCGGAGTAGGAAAGGGATAGGGTGAGAATTATCTGTGGGGTTTTTCTGAACCATACTTATTCCTGAACATTTGATACTTGCCATGATATGACAGCGGAAAATGCCTGTGTAACCTGGATAAGCCACCAGAGAATTCTTCAGCACCCATCCTCTCCAGTCGAGAACCACTGCTCTATATACAACACTACTTGAATATTGATTCAGGACTTCATTCCTATGCGTTCCATAAAGCGTATCACTTCTGTTCTTAACCTTCAGCAGTTTTCTCCCTCCTCTTAGAGAGCAAGACAGAGTGAAAGATGGCCCGGAAAGGTTCTGTGAGATTTATACAACTCGTAATCACCCTACCCTGCCCGAGGAAGGAACGTCACTGTATTTTTCCTACAGGGAGCGAAGAAGAGACTGACTTAGCTCTGGGAAAAGGACACATTTCATATTATTTCCAGGCTCTGCAAAATGTGCCCTCTCCACTCCTCCTATGATAACCTGGAAAAATAAACCTCTAAGGAGATTTCTAGCAACAATTTCCACAAGTATGTATTTTTCTGTTACATACATTCCGTAAAAGGGGCAAGTATAACTGTAATTATCAAGAAAGGCAAGCATTTCTGATAAATGGAGTTACAAGTACTGGCCTCCTAACACAAGACAGAGCCATGCCCAGGACTCCTCTGGAAATGAGTTTTTTCAGCTGCTGGAGGTGGGTGAAGAGAGCTGTCAGCTACTGAGAGCCACTGGCCCATTAAAAAAAACAAAGGACTGTGTAACTGAAAAACAATTTAGCATTGTGTGTATGTGTGTATACATATATACGCATACACATACATACTTATTCCTTTCCTTCTTAGCTAGTTTTAAAACTAAAAACAGACAACAAAATAATAATATGTATCACAAACAGTTAAGCAGCTGTGTCAATCCAGGGACACTCTAAATCTTCTTAGGCAGAAACTATGAATCACGGGATAAAACAGTGTCTTCGGCAGGTCCTCATCTGTTTCCACCACTGGATACTGCTCTCTCTGAGGGCGGGAACAATGCCTGACCTGTTTCACTACATTCCTGAGGCTTCAGTGAGGCACAGCAGACACTGAGCAATCACATGCTGAATGAATGAAGTTTCACCGTCCGATCTCACTGTCACCTCCCACCAACCCTCCACTGTCGAGCCGCAGCTCGTTCTCCAACTGCCTCATCGACGGCATACCGCCCGCCCCGATTCTCAATAACCTGAGCCAAATGCTGATGTTTTTTAAGGCAAGAAAGGATGGGGGAAACTGGCCAACCATTCAAGTAGTCTTATTTATCTGCATCTTGTGGGGGAGCCTCAGACTAGCATTTCCATCTGCTTTACCCAGAAAAGATCAAGTTTGATCATTTCCCAGCAGCCCCCCACAAAACTTCAAATGGTACGAAGCTCTCAGGATTTCACTGTTCAGAAGGCCTGACCGCTCAGGGCAGTTAGAACTCCCTAAAGCACAAGCCAGTCACTCACATCCACATGTACTACCGAAACCCTTACCTTGGACAGTGCCCTCTCATCCTGCTGCATCCATCCGTTCTGTTTGGTCCCCTTCTACTCTACCACACTTGAATGCTGGTTCTACCCCTCCGAGTGGATTTCTTGAACCACTCATGGTCACGACCTGCAGCTAAAACACACTGGCCTAAACTGACCCAAGTACAGCATCACCCGCATATTCACAAAGTCACAGCTCATCAGGAAGCCCCACAAGAAACAGCTCCTAAGCCAACTTTAGGGGCTCCAAGTATAAATATATGAGCTTCAGGAATGTGGTGAGTTAACGGATTTGCTCACTGTGCTATTTCCTATGTAAAGAAAGACTAGAAGGGAAAAAAAAAATAACAAATATGTTTGCCAACTCTGTGCTGAGCATGCTTGGTAGTTTGCATAAATTATCTTCCTTCAACTCTTCAACACTCTCTATGGTAGGCATCACCCCCACTTTAGAGGTGAAAAAACTGATGAGCACAGGCAGAAAGCAACATATCTATGGCCACACAGCCAGTAAGGTATAAGTGAGATTTCCAGCCAGGGCTACGTGACTCCACAGGCTCCCGTGCTCATCCTCCTGACCGCCTGACATCAGCCAAGAAGGATATTTTCCCTTGTGTCTGTCCACATGTGGCTTCTCACTCAAGATCTGGCTTTTTTTATGTTAAATAATCTCTACACCCCAAGTGGGGCTCAAATTCACAATCTTGAGATCCAGAGTTGCATGCTCCTCCCACTGAGCCAGACGGGACCCCCAGACCTGGCTTTATATCACTTTCTCCAGGAAGGGGCCTCTAAGAAGCCACTTTTTGTCAACCTCTAGAGATATAACTGGCACTTCATTTTTAAGATTTTATTTATTTATTTGACACAGGGAGAGATCACAAGTCGGCAGAGAGGCAGGCGGGGCCGGGGGTGGGGAGCCCAATGCGGGGCTCGATCCCAGGACCCTAAGATCATGACCTGAGCTGAAGGCAGAGGCTCAACCCACTGAGCCACCCAGGCAGCCCATGGCACTTCATTTTTCTATGACATTCTGCAGTGTTTGGTCATGGCATGTGCAGTGTGTGCACAATGTCAAGTGTGTATGCATGTGTGTGCATCTACTGCTCTTCTACCAAATCATACACAGGCTTTCAGTAAATAGGCACTTGCAGTTCTTGGAAATGTACATCAGACTCCATGATTATCTTTTCTGGTGCCTCATGTGACACAGTTGCTGAAGAAGGACTAGCCAGACCATTTCTAGTTATTTTTAGTTCCTTCTAACACTGACCTAGACTGCTCATTGAAGAGGCAGTAGAAGATGGGAAGGGCTGTATCAGCCTCATCAAAATGACTTCTCAGGCAGCTGACTGTTTGCAGTTTTGTGACAAGGACTGAAAATAAGAAATCACATGTGCATAGCTTTCCAAGCGGGGAAATAAAGAGCAAGCAGCAATCCGAACTGCCCACCGGTAATCCAGACTGCCACCTCAGCCAGCTGAGGCTGTGGGAGAAAAGAAAGCAAAGAATATAAAGAGGGAAGTAGGGCACTATTAACAAATCAGCAACCAACCGACCCCTAAGAGCAAAACCATGAAAAGAACCAAAGATCTGTTCCCCTCCCTGACTTCCTCCTTCAGTTTTCTTCGAAGGGTTTCTGGTGTACGTGGTACCATGGGAAACTGAGAGCAACTCTCCTGGGCTATACACTTAGAGAAGCACTCTGCACTCATATCATGGTATATGGGGGAGGGGGTTTAGTCCAATAGAAACAATGCAAATTCCTTTCACTGGAACATGTCCTTCCTCAGACTGTAATATTCCAAGTATCTAACTGCCCAGGTACCAATCTGGCATACATCCTGAACCAGTTTTTAAAAGTAATCCTCACTTTTAAAAACTTTTCAATATCTACTGGTTTAAGGATATGTAGAGAGAGGGTAGATACATACAGACATACAGGAAAAAAAAATAAGGATATGTAGAATAATCAGAGAGATTATACTCAATGCTTTCACTCCAAATGGACCCACTCCACATTAGGTGGTACTTTAGAGAAAAACTTTAAATTGGTACTTTAGAGAAAAACTGTCTTTCAGTTCTTCTATTTGTACAAATTCATACCTTCACTCAAAGGGGCTCTAGCCAAAAAAGAACAAATCAGGCCTTTTCAAATCATTTCCACAGATATTTTTCTCTTGCCATAGACTAAAAGGAAATAGCTTTTTGGCCTTTCTCTGTTTTTCAAAATAATGGGAGAAAAATATTAACATTTTACAGTATAGTCAATGGTTCAGCTTATTACGATCTGAAAATTCATGTGTCTGTGTTCACAGCTAGCTTTCAAAAGTTTTTGACAAATAGTCCGTTTATTTATGAACACATTTCCTGATGAGGGGCAGTAACATCTATTCCAAACATTTTTAGCACTTTCAATTAGCTGATTCGTATGACAGAATAGCAGAATTGAGAAGGGGTTCATTTTTATCCCATTCTAAATGAAACCCAAACTTCATTATTTATAGTATGTTTCTTCACACCTAAAAATAACAATAATTTTTAAGATCATCAATTATTGAGTCAATGTACAAATTTCCTCAATTGTCTCAATTTTTAAAAGTCTATTAGAAGTGCACATGAAGCATTCTCCATGTGCTATGTTAGATCACAAAATAAGACTTAACAAATTTAAGAAGACTGAAATTATATCAAGCATCTTTTCTAACCACAATGGTATGAAACTAGAAATCCATTACAAGAATAAAACTGGAAAATTCACAAATATCTGAAGGTTAAAAAACATGCTAGTGAACAAAACCAGTGGGTCAAAGAAGAAATCAAAAGAGAAATAAAAAAAATATTTTGAGACAAATGAAAAAAAAGAAGTCCAATATACCAAAATTTATAGGACATAGCAAAACACTTCTTTTTTTTTTTTTAAAGATTTTATTTATTTATTTGACAGACAGAGATCACAAGTAGGCAGAGAGGCAGACAGATAGAGAGAGAGGTGGAAGCAGGCTCCCTACAGAGCAGAGAGCCCGATGTGGGGCTCGATCCCAGGACACTGGGACCATGACCTGAGCCGAAGGCAGAGGCTTTAACCCACTGAGCCACCCAGGTGCCCCAGCAAAACACTTCTAAGAGGGAACTCCATAGAGATAAATGCCTACTTAAGAAGATCTCAAACAATACCTATACACCTCTAGGAACTAGAAAAAGAACAAATTAATCCCAAAGTTGGTATAAGGAAGGAAATAACAAAGATCAGAATGAAAATAAGTGAAATAGATACTAAAAACAAAAGAGATAAGACTGATGACAGTAAGAGGTGGGTTTTTTTGATAAGATAAAGAAAAGAGATACATCTTTAGGCAAACTCAGCAGGAAAAGAGAGAGAGGACACAACTGAGAAATGAAAGGAGGCATTACCACTGACACCACAGAAATACAAAGGATTGTGAAGAATTATACACCAACCAACTGGACAACCTAGAAGAAAAAGATGTATTTTGAAACACAAAACCTACAAAGAATGAATCATGAAGAAACAAAAAATCTCAATAGACCAATTACTAGAAAGAAAACTGATTCAGTAATAAAAAAATAAAAATAAAATAAAATAAAAACACCTCCCCAAAGAGAAAAGCCCAGAACCCAGTGGCTTCACTGTGAATTCCATCAAACACTTAAAGAATTAACATCAATCCTCCTCAAACTCTCCCAAAAAATAAAAGAGGAAAGAACAATTATAAACTCATTTCACAAGGCCAGCATTGTCCTGATACCAAAACCACACAAGGACACTATGAGGAAAGTACAAGCCTTCATCCTTGGTGAACATAGATGTAAAAGAGCCCAGTGAAATGTTAGAAAACCAAATTCAAAAGTACATCACCAGGATCATACATCATGATCAAGTAGGGATTTACTTCAGGGATACAACTATAGTTCAACATTCACAAATCAATATGATACACCACACTTACAAAATGAAGGCTAAAAATCCTCTGATGACCTCAGCAGATGCAGAAAAAGCATCTGATGAAATTCAACATCCACTCATGATTAAAAAAAAAAAAAAGTTTTGGGGTTTTTTTTGTCTATTTGGTATCTTTTTTTTTTTTTTTAATTTCTTTTCAGCGTAACAGAATTCATTGTTTTTTGCGCCACATCCAGTGCTCCATGCAATGCGTGCCCTCCATAATACCCACCACCTGGCTCCCCCAACCTCCGACCCCCGGCCCCTTCAAAACCCTCAGGTTGTTTTTCAGAGTCCATAGTCTCTCATGGTTCATCTCTCCCTCCAATTTCCCTCAACTCCCTTCTCCTCTTCATCTCCCCATGTCCTCCTTGTTATTTGTTATGCTCCGCAAATAAGTGAAACCATATGATAATTGACTCTCTCTCCTTGACTTATATCACTCAGCTTTAACTGTAGAGAGGAAATGTACTTCAACATAACAAAGGCCACCTATGACAAGCCCAAGGAAACATCAAACTCAACAGTAAAAAAACTGAAACCTTTCCCTCTAAGATCAGGAACAAGACAAGGATGTCCACACGCATCACTTTTGATCAACATAGTACTGAAAATCCTAACTGCAACAATCAGACAAGAAAGAAAAAGCATCCAAATTGGAAAGGAAAAAATAAAACTGTTGCTATTTTCAGATGACATGATACTACATGTAGAAAGACCTAAAGACCCCAAAAAACTATTAGAACTAATCAATGAATTCAGTAAAGTTACAGGATACAAAATTAATATACAAAAAAATGGGAATGTTTCTATACACTAATAATTACCAGAAAGAGAAATTTTAAAATAATCCCATTTATAATTGCATCAAAAAGAATAAAATACATAGGAAAAAATTCAACCAAGAAGGTGAAAAATGTGCATACTGAAAAGAAAGAAATTAAAAGAACCACAATTAAAAATATTGAAAAAAACACAGATAAGTGGAAAGATACTCTGCGCTCATGGATTGGAAGAATTAATATTGGTAAAACGTCCATACTACCCAAAGCAATTTACAAATTCAATGTAATCCCAATGAAGATTCCAGTGGTACTGTTTAACAAAAATAGAACAATCCATCCTAAAATTTTTATGGAACTAAAAATGATTTCAAAGAGCCAAAGTGATCTTCAGAGAGAACAAAGCTGGAAGCATCATACTTCCTGATTTCTAACTATATGATAAAACTACAGTAACAAAAACAGAATGGTATTGGCATAAAAATAGACACATAAATCAACAGAACACAATACAGAGCCCAGATATAAACCCACCTTTATATGGTCAATTAATTTAAGACAAAGGAGCCAAGAATACTTAATGGAGAAGGGATATTATCTTCCATAAGTGGTGAAGGGAAAACTGGATAGCCACACACAAAAGCATCAAACTGGACCACTATCTTATGGCATACACAAAAATCATCTCAAAATACATTCAAAACTTGAACACAGGACCTGAAACCATAAAACTCCTAAAAGAAAACATAAGCTCCTTGACATTGGTCTTAGCAGTGATTTTTTGGATTTCGTACCAAAAGGCAACAAAACTCAAAAAGGAAATAAAAGTAAAAACAAACAAGTGGGACTATATCAAACTAACAGGCTTCTGCACAAGAAAGGAAACTACCAGCAAAATGAAAAGGCAACCTACAAAAAGGGAGAAAACATGTGCAAATCACTTATTTGATAAGAGGTTGATATGCAAAATATACAAAGTACACTTGCTGTGATGAGCACAGGGTATTGTATGGGAGTGCTGAATCACTATATTGTACACCTGAAACTGTTATCACACTGCATGTTAACTGGAGTTTAAATAAAAACATATATATATATATATATATATATACACACACACACACAATTATATATATATACATATATATATATATATATATATGAACTCATAAACCCAATAACAAAAAACAAGCGACCTGATTTAAAAATGGGAAGAGGATCTGAATAGATATTTTTCCAAAGACATATAGATGGCCAAAAGGTATATGAAAAGGTACTCAACCTCGCTAATTATCAGGGAACTATAAATTAAAACCACAATGAGATAATCATCTCACTTATTAAAATGGCTATTATCAAAAAGACAAGAAATAACAGGTATTACTGAGGATGGAGAGAAAAGAGAAGCCTTGTACACTATTGGGGGGACTGCAAATTGGTGCAACCATATGAAAAACAGTATGGAGATTCTTCAAAAAATGAAAAATAGAACTACCATATAAATCCAGAAATTCCGCTTCTGGTATTTATTCCAAGAATACAAAATCATTACTTCAAAAAGATATCTGCACCCCCATGTTCACTACAGCATTATTTACAATAACCAAGATATGGAAACAACCTAAGTGTCCTTCAACAGATGAATGAATTTTTAAAATGTGGTATACTAATATACACAGTGTATTATTATGCAGCCACAAAAAAAGGAAGGAAATCCTGCTCTTTGTGACAACAGAGATGGTTCTTGAGAGTATTACACTCTCAAGAGTGAAATCAGTCAAGACAAAAGCTCGTGTGGTATCACTTTTTTGTGGATTCTAAACACAAAATACACATACACACAAAATAAAACCCCTGAACTCATAGATACAGAGAACAGGTTGGTGGTTGCCAGAGGCCGGGGGTGGGGGCCGGGGGGTGCAGGTGGGCAAAATGTACGAACTTTCCAGTTATACGTGAGTCCTGGAGATTTAATATACAGTAGAGTGACTATCATTAACAATACTGTATTGTATATTTGAAAGTTGCTAAGAGTAAACCTTAAACATTCTTACCACAAGAAAAAAATTTATAATTTTGTGAGGTGATGGATATTAACTTATTATGGCAATCATTTCACAATATATACATAAACCAAGTCATTATGCTATACACCCAAAACAAATACAATGCTGTGTATCAACTATATCTCAATTTTTTAAAAGAAAGTCTATTGGAATTCACTATTTAGATAAAGTTCATCAATTGCAATTGGTCTCTGTGCTATTTTAATCTATGGAGTTTCCTCCAACCAACCCCCTCCTCCCTCTCAACATTTTAATTGCACTTATTTTGTTGAATGAACTGTCTTGGTCCTGGATACTTTTCTGCAGTCTGACAGATTTGTTGATTATCTCCCTGTAGTTGTCTGTTCCCTGGGTATGCAATATTTTCTGAGCATTAAATCTAGAGGCTTGATCATGTTTAGGTTTAATATTCTTGTTACTATCACTTCAATGGTAGTTTGCATACTTTCATAAAAAGGGCATAATGTTCAGCTCTCTCTTTTTGTAATAGTAGCAGATATTTTTGATCTATGTCTACATCCATTAATCCAATAGGCATTAAAAATGGGGATAGTCTAGAAGACATCCAAATGGCCAACAGATACGTGAAAAAGTGCTCAACATCACTCAGCATCAGGGAAATACAAATCAAAACCACAGTGAGATACCACCTCACACCAGTCAGAATGGCTAAAATTAACAAGTCAGGAAATGACAGATGCTGGCAAGGATACGGAGAAGGGGGAACCCTCCTACACTGTTGGTGGGAATGCAAGCTGGTGTAGCCACTCTGGAAAACAGTATGGAGGTTCCTCAAGAAGTTGAAAATAGACCTACCCTACGACCCAGCAATTGCACTACTGGGTATTTACCCTAAAGATACAAATGTAGGGCGCCTGGGTGGCTCAGTTAATTAAGTGACTGCCTTTAGCTCAGGTCGTGATCCTAGAGTCCTGGGATCAAGTCCCACGTCAGGCTCCCTGCTCAGCAGGGAGTCTGCTTCTCCCTCTGACCCTCCCCCTTCTTGTGCTCTCTTTCTCTTTCTCATTCTCTCTCTCAGATTAATAAATAAAATCTTTTAAAAAAATAAAATATACAAATGTAGTGATCCTGAGAACGTGCACCCAAAGGTTTATAGCAGCAATGCCCACAACAGCCAAACTTTGGAAAGAACCTAGATGTCCATCAACAGATGAATGGATAAAGAAGATGTGGAGGTATACACACACACACACACACACACACACACACACACACACACACACGAATACTATGCAACCATCAAAAAAAAGAAATCCTGCCATTTGCAACAACGTGGATGGAACTAGAGGGTATTATGCTAAGTGAAATAAGTCAATCAGAGAAAAACAATTATCATATGATGTCTCTGATAAGAGGAATTTGAGAAGCAGGGCAGGGAGGCCGTGGGGGGGTGGGTAGGGAGGGAAAAAAATGAAACAAGATGGGACCAGGGAGGGAAAAAAACCGTAAGAGACTCTTAATCTCAGGAAACAAACTGAGGGTTGCTGGGGGGTGGGGGAGTAGGGATAGGGTGGCTGGGTTATGGACATTGGGGAGGGTATGTGCTATGGTGAGTGCTGTGAATTGTGTAAGACTGATGATTCACAGACCTGTACCCCTGAAGCAAATAATACATTACATATTAATAGAAAAAATGGTGATAGTCTAGCTCTCATATTTATTATCAGGGACATATATATACAAGAATCAACCATATGATTCATCACCATGATTTCCCTGAAGTACGTGTCATATAGAAAAAGCATGAAAAATTCTTGAATCTTTCCATTTACCAGTTTTCAAAAAATGAGCGGTTTTCTAAATTCTCTAAAGTTTATCAATGAAGTAGTTTTTATTTTACTATCATTTTGAGCTCAAAGATTTTTAGCAGATGTTGTTTCTGTCCCCTCAGATTTTATTTACATTTATAATAAACAGTAACTATGCGTGCTGACAGCTTTCCACATCACTCTCCGCTTTGCTTCTTGGAGAGCTTTCTCCCATGCCATCAGAGTTTGCTCAGCCTACCCACAGGACAACCAGAAATGACAGAGATTTAATGCCTCAAGAGACAACCTTTAATTACCAATGAAGGGCAGCTTCCCCTCCCCTTGGTGGGACAATTCTTAAGAGATTTTGCACATAACTTATGAGAGGGTCTTCAACTCAGTGATGTATATCTGATTCACTATTTTCCCTTCTCTGTCTTATTTTCCTCATTCTCTGATTTGTGTTGCCTGGAACCACCTCTTAAACTATCAGTATCCAATTCTTTGTCTCATATTCTGTTTTGGGGGAGTACTCCCAATTAAGATAGATTTAGGTGTGTTTAGTGACTTTTGATCTACTGCAATTATTACCTTTACAGAAAACTTCTAATGAAGTTTGTTATATAGACTCCAGTATAGACTCAAGTTGCTTCTGAGTCTCTTTGACATGACATGGCTTTTTTTTTTTTTTCTGGTATATAAAGATGTTTCAGGTTCAATTTGTGTATTTACTTCCTCAAACCTGGGATCAACCACTTCTCCTAAAAGGCTTTGTATTTGCTTATTTCTTTACCTAGGAAATCATATTTAGACACAACAATTTTAGCACTAAGGGTACTCACTGTAAACGGATTTATCATTTTTTCTAGTCCTTTCAATAGACAAATTAGGAAAATTCCCTGTTTCTTTGCATGTCTTATTTTTTCGTTGAAGATTTACATTTTAAATAATATAATGTGGCACACTTGGGAATTATATCCCCCACCAAGGATTTTTTTTTTGTTGATATTTATTGTCATTATTGATGGTGTATGCTTGTTTAGTGGTTCTTCTGAACAAATTCTGTAAAATCCGTATTCTTTGACATATGTGGCCACTGAAATCCGCTTATTTCACTTAGTGATCTGCTAATAATCAGATACAGATTTCTTCATGCCTGTGCCAGCAGTCTCCTACCCTTTCCTGAGAACTCTGTGTATGTGTTTGGACACATCTTCAATGCTCCCTTACCTTGACTATTGCCTGTGCAAAGCCTCAAGTTCAGCCAGAGGTGAGAAAATGGGACCTCTGAACTCTCCTGGGCATACATAAGCATAAACACAGTTTTCTAATCATGTTGGAGCTTTTCAAAGTCCCTGTGGAAATTTCATTCCCCAGTTTTCCCTTATGTTTTTGACCAGCCTTATTAGCCCCAACTAGCAATGCTGCTTTGGGCAACTGAACTGTTAAACAGTTGTTGATGATTATTTTAAACAAATCTGCAAAGGAGAGAGCTGTTCACACAGAACGAAGTCAGGTAAAATAAAGACATGCTCTGAAAATGGAGCTTTCCGGTGAGTTTCCAAACACTTCAAATAGGGATAATTCTCAGGGAGTGGCACTCTTCCAGTGCCTGCCAAGCTGCTAGTCTTCAAAATTACCATAGTTGCAAGCTACAGTAGAGTCAGGGGTTAGGTGGACAGGATTAGGGCAAGTTAAATGCCACAAAGGTCACTGTTTTTACCAAAAGTCAGTAATTTTTTTAATAAACTATTATCAAATTCTTCCCAACTTTTAATTTCTAGAGACCCGAAAAAGTTTAACAGTTTTTGTCCCTGCTATCATTGCTTTTATGAAGAAGTACAATTTCAGAGAGCTTTATTCCAAAATTCCAGAAGCTGGAATTCTGGAAACATTTTTATAGGAGAAAATCACAAATTCATAGTTCGGTTAAGTGGCTGACTCATGATTTCAGCTGGATCATGATCTCATGGGTTGTAGGACTGAGCCCCATGTTGGACTCCCTGCTTGGTGGAGAGTCTGCTTGAGTTTCCCCTCCCTATGCCCCCTCTCCCCACTTGCTCATGGGTGTGTGCTCTTTCTCTCTCAAGTAAATCTTTAAAAAAGTTATCAGATTTTTGCTTCACCTTTGGTAAAGGATATCAACCTTTACCAAAAATCCTGTTTTTCAATAACAACATCAAAATTATTTGCTTTATGTCACCTTTCACAAAGAGTAGACTCAGAATAACAGTACCAATACTGTTAACAACAATACAATTATTGGAAATGGATTGTGATATTTTGCAGTTCTTTCTCTCCTTAGACTTTATACCAGTGGGGTGGTAATTTAAATTACTGTATTTTAGAATCAATTTGAAAAGAATCTCTCCAGGTGGGTTTGCCTCAATGTGGATTGTCAGTGGGGTTTGATTTTACTTTCATTTTTAAAGAATTTATTTAATTTTACTTTATGTAAAGTATTTACATGGTTCCAAAGCCAATTCTAAAAAAGAAGTCATATTCAAAGAACTATAATTAGTATCACTATCCCTTCTAGGCAATATGTTCATCTTGCAAGCAAAACCATTTTTAAAAGTGTTATAGTTTATTCCTGAACTGTTGTTTTTTACCCTTAGTACAAGAAAATACGTGGGTATATTTTTTGACATGTAGGAAAGCATATATTTTTGTTCTAATTATCACCTTTTATACTAATGCTTTTACTAAGTATACTTAGAGCTCTCGTGTTTTTTTTTTTACTGTTGTTTATTGGTTTTTACCATAAGCAATACTGAAATTAGCTAAGTTCTTCTTTCTCTTCTTCTTCCTCATCTAATTTTAAGTAATACTATTTTACTCCCAGATAATACCTATAAGGTGATCAGTGAGCTTAATCTGTTTTTCATATACTCACCCTATTCTTCCCCCAGTTTTTGATAGCTACATTTTATAATACTATCAGAACACATAGTTATCACACATCATGCTTACACATATACTTTTATAAGCTTCATTTAAATTTAGTCCCATAGACAGGCACTTAAGGCTTACCATTAGTATTTATGTCATTGTTCCTCCATCATTTTGTTTTCTGAAAACTGTTCTTTAGTAGTTTCCTCAGGAGATGTCCTTAAAATAGTATTTCCTAATTCTCACATCTCTGAAATAATTTTCCTGAAGATTTTAAAACTGAATGTCAATGTGATTTAGGTAGAGTCTTTGGCTCATTTTTTTTTTGTCCCTCCTGACATAAAACAATGCTATCAGAAAATGCAATGGTAATTTTAGTCTTTAAGAAATACCTTAGTCCTTCTACCTGAAAATCCAAAATTTTTTAAATTATAATAATTTTATATGTGTAGACCTCAGTTAAATCTGTACTAAGTCATTTTCCCTCAGTTGTATATTGTGTTCTTTCAAGATACAGTTTTGAGGTTTATTTTTTTAAGGTAGTTTTTCTTGAATTATGATTTTTAGCATTTATTTTCCATTGACTGGTTTTCTTTTACAGGAATTCCTATTATACATATGTTTGATCTTCTTTACATATCTTTTATTATTTTCTATCAAAACCTAACTCCATCCTTTTATTTAAAAATTTTTCCTTTTAGGGGTGCCTGGGTGGCTCAGTGGGTTAAAGCCTCTGCCTTCGGTTCAGATCATGATCCCAGGATCCTGGGACTGAGCCCCACATCGGGCTCTCTGCTCAGCAGGGAGCCTGCTTCCCCCTCTCTCTCTGCTTGCCTCTGCCTACTTGTGATCTCTGTCTGTCAAATAAATAAATAAAATCTTTAAAAAGTATTATGCCTCCATCAGAAAGGATGAAGACCCAATTTTTGTAGCAACATGGATGGGACTGGAAGAGATTATACTGAGTGAAATAAGTCAAGCAGAGAGAGTCAATTATCATATGGTTTCACTTATTTGTGGAGCATAACAAATAACATGGAGGACATGGGGTGATGGAGAGGAGAAGGGAGTTGAGGGAAATTAGAAGGGGAGGTGAATCATAAGAGACTATGGACTCTGAAAAATAACCTGAGGGGGGCACCTGGGTGGCTCAGTGGGTTAAGCCTCTGCCTTCGGCTCAGGTCATGATTCCAGGGTCCTGGGATCGAGCCCCACATCAGGCTCTCTGCTCAGCAGGGAGCCTGCTTCCCTCTTCTCTCTGCCTGCCTTTCTGCCTACTTGTGATCTCTGTCTGTCAAATAAATAAATAAAATATTTAAAAAAAAATAAATAACCTGAAGGTTTTGAAGGGGCGGGGGGTGGGAGGTTGGGGGAGCCTGGTGGTGGGTATTGAGGAGGGCATGGATTGCATGGAGCACTGGGTGTGGTGCAAAAACAATGAATACTGAAAAGAAATTTAAAAATTAAAAAAAAAATGTCCAAAAAATTTTTTTTCCTTTTAATATTTTAAAAATGTATGCATTTATTTGTTCTTATATTCAATATAGTTTAATTTACATTTCTGAAATCATTTTTTAAGTTTCTAATTCTTGTGTGAAGTAGTTTTGTCACCTCCACTTTCAGGTATTCCTATCGGCTTTTTAAGTCTCTACCTTTGATTTATGTTGTTCTTTCATAGTTTTTATTATTTTCTTATTTTAGCTTATTTTAAATATTAGGTCAGAGTTTTCCTCTCTTTTATGAGCATGTCCTTTTTATGTGCTTTCATTGTCTGAAGGAGTATTATTGTGCTCCTTATATTTTTTCTTATAAGAATTTTGTATGGACTTTTCTTTTCTTATTGCTCATAATTAAGTGAAAGAACTTTCCTTTTACTTTGCAAAGGATGGATAGCCAATAACAGTTTTTCTAGCTTCACATCTCTAGAGCTCCTTCTGTTTTGTCATCTTGTGATAATATGGGCTTAATACTTTCTGAAATTTGTTTCTATTTACCTTTGCCCATTTTTCTTCATTCTCTCTTTCCTTTTTCCATATTTTTTCTGCTCCATTTCTAGTCTCCTCCGAGTACTTCTTCCTCAGTGTGGCGCTAAGGAAGTTTAGTAGGAGAAAAAAAGTATATGTAGCAGAGATTGTATGCAGCCCATAAAGCCTAATATATTTACTATCTGGCCCTCTACAGAAAGATTTGCCAACCCTGTCTTACAAGCAACTCCACTTTTTGTCTAGAGGTTCCTCCCCATTCCATGTGGTCTAGGTGGTATTGTGTACCATCATAGCAGTGAGAGGTGACTCAAGCAGAAGATAATAAATTGGAATCTTTCCTGGAGCTGATATGTGGATATTGAGAGAAAGATCTTTCTCCTATAGTGCTTAGCTGTGGTTGAGCGTCATATGGCTGGTGGCCACTGCTCTTGGCCACATTAAGGAAGCCTGTTTACAATGAGAGGAAAGGAGGATCAGGTTGTGAAGGAAGTTGGAGTAATTAATGAAACTTCTGAATCAACTGGAGGCAGCTGCATCCCTGGACTTTGCAGTAAAATCCACATTATAATTTTACTCCAATAAATTCACTTTTCTCTGTTTGAGCTCATTTTAGGTAGATTCTGATATTGCAATCCCCCCCCCCAAAAAAAACAGAAAACATCGTTGTATGCATGAAAATACATGTGTGTGGCCATTTAAAGGATTTTTCTCAAATTATTCCCTACTGAATCTACATTTTTTTTCTTTTTAGCTGTAAGACAATTAAAGACTAATAAAAGAAATAAAAGCTTAACAAGAGATATAAGAAAAATTACTCTGTGAACAAGAGGACACTGTAGTTAAGATTTTGTAAATTAGTATAAATTTTTAAACTATGTATTATATAAGTGCAGCGTGTGTTTGTAACTAAAATTAACAAAAATAATTGGGTTAAGGCACTGGGATGGCTCAGTTGGTTAAGTGACTGCCTTCCACTCAGGTCATCATCCTGGAGTCCTGGGACCAAATCCAGAAGCAGACTCCCTGCTCAGCAGGGAGTCTGCTTCTCCCTCTGACCCTCCCCTCCCTCTTATGCTCTTTCACTCTCTAATAAATTTAAAAATCTTAACAAAATAATTGGGTTAGTGAGAACAAATAGTATCACATTTTGATGGGCCCCTGCTGGCAAGATTAAATTAAAAAAATATAAATGGACTGGTTTGTGGAATGGAGCCTATCAGAACACCAGTAGAGCTTTTCTAAAAAGCAAACTCTGAAAGGCTGCACCAAGGACCTACCATAGTAACCCTGATAAACAGAAAAACTTAACATGGACACCTTAACCTTTTATATTTTGTTTTTTAAATGATAAAGGTTCAAAGCCCTTATTCTGTCATCTCTAAATATACACTCATACTACCACCAGATGATTTCAGCAAAGCAACATAACAATTTTTCAGTTGATTATACCTATGGTAGCAAGGATCTGGGTAAATTTTGTAGATCTTTTATACCAAGGTCAGAGCCCAATTAGCAATTAGGATACCAGAGAGGAACAGAACAAACATTTAAGATTCACTACAATGTTTAATAATACTATTAGAGCAATAGTCTCTTTATCTTGAATAAGAGAGTAGACAAAAAGCTGACCCCAATAAATAATTTAAAACTGGCTCTAATTAGCTCCTGATGTGATTCACTGGATGCTAAAATCATTCGTGTGTAAGCATGGCAGATGGCAAGCCCTTAGGCTCCTGAAAGCAATATCCCTTTCTCTCATCCCTAGAGGGGCTGAAAGGACCACTAAATGGCACCCTCAGATACTAGTGCAGGGCAACCAGAAACCCAAAATAGCTACAACTCACCTTGCAGGGCCTAGGGATGAAACAGAAGGTTCAGCCATTCTTTGGAAAGGACCCACTGGCCATCATACTGTCCAGTGGGAGCTTCTGGACCACATCTGTGAGGGAGAGCCCTTTCCAGTTCCATAACTGCACTGTAATTTGTCCACACAGAGGTCTGTCTTACTTAATGCCAGAAGAGATATGTGTGAGGAAGAGGGCAGGCTGGGAAGAAATAAACATTTATCATTTTCTTTTCTTGTGATTCATTACAAGATAATTATTTTCTATGCTTTTTTCCTTAAAGTTTCTTTTTTTTTAAAGATTTATTTATTTATTTATTTGAAAGACAGATCACAAGTAGGCAGAGAGGCAGGCAGAGAGAGAGAGAGGACGAAGCAGGCTCCCCGCTCAGCAGAGAGCCCGACGCGGGGCTCAATCCCAGGACCCTGGGATCATGACCTGAGCCGAAGGCAGAGGCTTTAACCCACTGAGCCACCCAGGCGCCCCTTTCCTTAAAGTTTCTTAAATCAAAAGAAGCTAGTTCTTGATTTGGATGAAGGAGGGGATCAAAATGAGGCCTACCCCTCCTATATTTGTCTTAATTTTTTCCAAAACAATAAATGTACTTCTCCCTGATTTGATCTTCTAAGTGAACTTGACCATTTCCCAGGCAGCTCCAGAAGCCAGCTAAAAATCAAAACTTGGGACACAGATTGAAAAATAATTCTTTGAATGACGCGTCTAGCTTTCCCAAACATCCTGTCCCCAAATACTTCCTAGAAACTCAGGGTGACTTGTAGCAAGTTTTTTTTATTCACTTCCTGTCTTAGTTTAGTCTAGTAAAAGGACCTCCCACCCAGGCCCTTAATAATAGTAGCAGCAGTAATAGGCACCAATCAGTCTGACAAACATTATCACATTCCATTTCCAAGTAATCCTATGATGGAAAGCAAGTACTGTGGTCTTTCTATAGATTTATAGACTAATATTCATTAAAGTGAAGCTAGAAATGGAAAGAGCAAGCTCTTGAAATTCAAGTCTTTTTGTTATAACCCAATTCGAGAATGTGGATTCTTAGGTTCAAAGAGGTTCTATTACTCGTCCAAGATATCTCAACTAAATAGTTGCAGACCCTGAAGTTGACAAATTTTTTATATTAAAAATTATATTTTATTTTATATATATTTTTAAATTATGTATTTTATTTATTATGTTCAATTAGCCAACATATGTAGTGTTGATGTAGTGTTCAACGATTTGTTAGTTGCTTATAACACCCAGCGCTCATCACCACACATGCCCTCCTTAATGCTATCATCAGGTTACCCCATCCCCCACCCCTTTCCCTCTGTAACCCTCAGTTTGTTTCCCAGAGTCCAGAGTCTCTCGTAGTTTGTCTCCCTTTCTGATTTCTTCACATTCAATTTTCCCTCCCTTCCCTTGTGGTCCTCTGTGCTACTCCTTATGTTCCACCTATGAGTGAAACAATATAACTGTCTTTCTCTGCTTGACCTATCCATGCTGATGCAAATGGTGGGTATTCACCCTTTCTGATGGCTGAGTAATATTCCACTGTATATATGAAGGGCCTCTCGGTTCCTTCCATAGTTTGGCTATTGTGCACATTGCTGCTAAGAACACTGGGGTGCAGGTGCCCCTTTGGATCACTACATCTGTATCTTTGGGGTAAATATCCAGTAGTGCAATTGCTGGGTCATAGGGTAGCTCTATTTTCAATGTCTTGAGGAACCTCCCTACTGTTTTCCAGAGTGGCTGTACCAGCTTGAAGTTAACAGATTAAATAACTATTGGAACCAGAGAAATCAGCCTCTCAAGTGTTAACAGTAGTGTAAAAATGAGTAGGGTGTTGTTTCCAAGGACCTCCCATGGAAGATGAAATGGCTTTGTTCTGTCATGCTCTAGAGAGCTCACTGGTGGTAGAATGGGGAAATGGATTTTAACTTGATAAAAGAAGTCATCCATCATTTGCCTCAGAAGTAGAAAGGGTCACCTTAGAGATGGTCTAAAAGTATAGGCCTTTCAAGGAGACTCAAGCCACATATGGGCTCAGAAAATATCTCTGGTCCCTTCTAGTCCCCAAATTTCTGAGCCCCTAGAAAAGTGGGGAAGGAAGAAAAAAAGCCTGTGAAAGCAGAAGTGATGGTTCAGTGATGATGATGGCTGCATTTTTACTTTGAACAGTGAATTAGAGAATAAAGAATAGATCTTTCTTTATTTTCTAAAATCCAACTAGGAAGAATGGAGGAAAAGTTAACACAATTGGAATTAGAGACACAAAGAAAAACAAATTGTTTCCTGAGAACTAGTTGAAGGGACACTACATCTTAAACCTGGTAACACTAATAAGCTCAACTCCAAGTATCCCATAAAAATAAGAGAAAGGTATTATCTAATTGAAAATAATTCAAAGATTGTATTTATTCCATTTACCTCCTCCATGCAGGTATATTTAACCAAGCGTTACAACTGGTGTTATGGCTGGTTGAATTGTGTCCTCCAAAAAAGATATGTTGAAGCCCTAACTCCCAATACCTCAAAATGTGACCTTTTTTTGAAATATGGTCTTCACAGAGGTAACCAATTTAAAATGAAATAATCAGGGTGGACCCTAATCCAAAATGACTAGGTCTTCATAAAAAAGAGGGGTAATTTAGACACGAAGATAGGCACACAGGAAAAATGTAATGATGAAGGCAGAGACCTGGGTAATAGATCTACAAGCCAAGAAAGGCCAAAGATTGCTATTAAATGACCAAACTAGGAGAGTGTCAGGGAACAGATTTTCCTTCAAAGCCCTCAGGAGGAACCAAACCTACCATCAGCTTGATCTGGGAATTCTAGACTCTGCACCCATAGGACAGCAAATTTCTACTGTTTAAGCCAACCAGTTGGTGGTATTTTTTAACAGTAGCCCTAGCAAACTAATACAACTAGCTATTCTGAAATTTTCCTTTCCCAGATATACACTTTCTAATAAAGGTCTGGAATGCTCTATTTTGAAGCTCAAAATTAAATCAGAGTATGAAACAATCACAGAATACAACTCTCATTTTACAGGCAAGCAAACTGCAAGTCATGGGATGTCTGGGTGGCTCAGTCAGTAAGCATCTGCATTTGGCTCGGGTCATGATCCCAGGGTCCTGGGATTAAGCCTCAAATCAGGCTCCCTGCTCAGCAGGAAGCCTGCTTCTCCCTTTCCCACTTCCCCTGCTTGTATTTCCTTTCTCAATGTGTCTCTCTGTATCAAATAAATAAAATCTTTTAAAAAAGAAAAAAGGAAAGGAAAGGAAAAGAACAAAAGAAAGGAAGAAAGAAAGAAAGAAGAAGAGAAGAGAAGAGAAGAGAAGAGAAGAGAAGAGAAGAGAAGAGAAGAGAAGAGAAGAGAGAAAAGAAGAAAGGAAAGAAAACTGCAAGTCAGGAAGAGTGAGCAGCTTGCCCAAGTTCTCACACTGCTAGAACCATAACTAAAACCCAGGCATCCTAACTTCCAGGCCACAGCTCTCTCCACCAAGACCTGATGGTACCAAAACTACAAAGACAACTCTTGAATAACTGTATGCTGATTGCATACACAGTAAGTATAATACCTTAGGCTGGAGTTAGTTATGCCTCAGCAGCATGGCAATGTGAGCGTCGGGGAGTGTCATTTTATTCCCTAGGGAATCTAATCAAGAACTTCATCAGGAAGGCCACAGCAGGGAGGACTAGATGCTCCTGCTGTCTGCAGACCCAGTGCTACCGGTTCTTCCCCGCCTCCCTCCTCTGTAACCCTGCCCAGATGGTCAGACAATGGAACTGAGCTGGAAAGGATGACACATCAGCTCAAATGCCCAAAAAAAAAAAAAAAAAAAAAAAAAACCAGCGACTACAACATGGATTTGCTAGGATCTTATGGAATTCAGCTGAGAATAAACCTTCTGATACCCCAGGTGAATGTTAAAGAATGGAGACATTTTCTTTATCTCCTCTACATCAATACGAAAAGACAGTTCTGCGCAGATGGGAGAACAGAGGACTGGAGTTTTTAAGTGGCTTGTCCTCCCAAGTCAGAGACATTTAGGTTAGTTTCCTTTCTAAAAGTCCGCAAAAAGTACAAGGCAGGGGGTGCCTGGGTGGCTCAGTTGGTTAAGCATCCAACTCTTGGTTTCGTCTCAGGTCACGATCTTCTGGTCGTGGGATCGCACCCCAGATCAGGCTCCATGCTCAGCACAGAGACTGTCTGAGATTCTCTCCCTCTACTCCTTCCCCTTCTCATGTGTTCTCTAAAATAAATAAATACATCTTCAAAAAAAAAAAAAGTACAAGAGGAAAATAACTTCACAAAGGGGCTGGCTCAAGCAGACCCTTGATTTCTGTCCCACCCAGTAAACATGCTGAGTGCCCAATAATTATGCACTTAAAAGGGCTGCAGTTTGGGGCGCCTGCGTGGCTCAGTAGGTTAAAGCCTCTGCCTTCGGCTCAGGTCATGATCCCAGGGAGCCTGCTTCCCCCTCTCTCTCTGCCTGCCTCTCTGCCTACTTGTGATTTCTGTCAAATAAATAAATTAAAAAATCTTTTTAAAAGGGGGGGGCTACAGTTAAGTAAAATCTTGGTGAATAAGGCAAGGTTTTGGGTTTGACTACCAATTCAGAGTGAAGGATAAAAGGAGACACTTTCTCCTACTGTCTCCTTGAGACAGTTTCTCTTGATTTGGTCTCTCTGCAGGAAGAATGAGGCAGAGCCACAGTTTAGTGGAGTTGGGGGAGTCAAGGAAGGATCTTGGATCACCTGGACAAAAGGACACCAGTCCTTGGTTCAGATGCTCCGACACAGGACCATGGAAGGCAAGTGGGCATAATATGGGCACTGAGGGTATGAAACTGAGCTCACTTGTCTGTTTTCTCCAGAGCTGCTGAACTATCATCCTTATGCCTTCTCACACCCTGCTCCCACTCCAACAATAATAAGAATTTTGCTGAAATGATCAGATTCTTACCTTGCCTTTTTTTTTTAATGTAGGTGTATTTATTTTTTAAATTTTTTAATTTTTTATTTTTTCAGCGTAACAGTATTCATTATTTTTGCACCACACCCAGTGCTCCATGCAATCCATGCCCTCTACAATACCCACCACCTGGATACCCCAACCTCCCACCCCCCGCCCTTTCAAAACCCTCAGATTGTTTTCAGAGTCCAGAGTCTCTCATGGTTCACCTCCTCTTCCAATTTCCCTCAACTCCCTTCCCCTCTCCATCTCCCCTTGCCCTCCATGCTATTTGTTATGCTCCACAAATAAGTGAAACCATATGATAACTGACTTTCTCTGCTTGACTTATTTCACTCAGCATAATCTCTTCCAGTCCCGTCCATGTTGCTACAAAAGTTGGGTATTCATCCTTTCTGATGGAGGCATAATACTCCATAGTGTATATGGACCACATCTTCCTTATCCATTCGTCCGTTGAAGGGCATCTTGGTTCTTTCCACAGTTTGGCGACCGTGGCCATTGCTGCTATAAACATTGGGGTACAGATGGCCCTTCTTTTCACTACAACTGTATCTTTGGGGTAAATACCCAGTAGTGCAATGGCAGGGTCATAGGGAAGTTCTGTTTTTAATTTCTTGAGGAATCTCCACACTGTTCTCCGAAGTGGCTGCACCAACTTGCATTCCCACCAACAGTGTAAGAGGGTTCCCCTTTCTCCACATCCCCTCCAACACATGTTGTTTCCTGTCTTGATAATATTGGCCATTCTAACTGGTGTAAGGTGGTATCTCAAAGTGGTTTTAATTTGAATCTCCCTCATGGCTAGTGATGATGAACATTTTTTCATGTGTCTGATAGCCATTTGTATGTCTTCATTGGAGAAGTGTCTGTTCATATCTTCTGCCCATTTTTTGATATAATTGTCTGTTTTGTGTGTGTTGAGTTTCAGGAGTTCTTTATAGATCCTGGATATCAACCTTTTGTCTGTACTGTCATTTGCAAATATCTTCTCCCATTCCATGGGTTGCCTCTTTGTTTTTTTGACTGTTTGGTTTGCTGTGCAAAAGCTTTTGATCTTGATGAAGTCTCAAAAGTTCATCTTCGCTTTTGTTTCCTTTGCCTTTGGAGACACATCTTGAAAGAAGTTGCTGTGGCTGATATCGAAGAGGTTACTACCTATGTTCTCCTCTAGGATTCTGATGGATTCCTGTCTCACGTTGAGATCTTTTATCCATTTTGAGTTTATCTTTGTGTATGGTGTAAGAGAATGGTCGAGTTTCATTCTTCTGCATATAGCTGTCCAGTTTTCCCAGCACCATTTATTGAAGAGACTTTTTTCCACTGTATATTTTTTCCTGTTTTGTTGAAGATTAATTGACCATAGAGTTGAGGGTCCATATCTGGGCTCTCTACTCTGTCCCACTGGTCTATGTGTCTGTTTTTATGCCAGTACCATGCTGTCTTGGTGATCACGGCTTTGTAGTAAAGCTTGAAATCAGATAACATGAACCAGGAAGAAATTGACAACATGAATAGACTGATATCTAGTAACAAGATTGAAGCAGTGATCAAAAACCTCCCAAAAAACAAGAGCCCAGGACCTGATGGATTCCCTGGGGAATTCTACCAAACTTTCAAAGAAGAAATAACACCTATTCTCCTGAAGCTGTTTCAAAAAATTGAAGCAGAAGGAAAACTTCCAGACTCTTTCTATAAAGCCAGCATTACCCTGATCCCCAAACCAGGCAAAGACCCTACCAGAAAGGAGAATTTCAGACCAATATCACTGATGAATATGGATGCTAAGATTCTCAACAAGATCCTAGCAAACAGGATCCAACAGCACATTAAAAAGATTACCCACCATGACCAGGTGGGATTCATCCCTGGACTACAAGGATGGTTCAACATTTGCAAATCAATCAATGTGATAGAACAAATCAATAAGAGAAGAGAGAAGAACCACATGGTCCTCTCAATTGATGCAGAAAAAGCATTTGGCAAAATCCAGCATCCGTTCCTGATTAAAACGCTTCAATGTATAGGGATAGAGGGAACATTCCTGAACTTCATCAAATCTATCTATGAAAAACCCACAGCAAATATCATCCTCAATGGGAAAAAGCTTGCAGCCTTCCCGTTGAGATCAGGAACACCACAAGGATGCCCACTCTCACCACTCTTGTTCAACATAGTATTAGAAGTCCTAGCAACAGCAATCAGACAACAAAGAGAAATAAAAGGTATCCAAATTGGCAATGAAGAAGTTGAACTCTCTCTCTTCGCAGATGACATGATTCTTTATATGGAAAACCCAAAAGACTCCACCCGCAAACTACTAGAACTCATACAGCAATTCAGTAACGTGGCAGGATACAAAGTCAACGTACAGAAATCAGTGGCTTTCTTAGACACTAACAATGAAAATACAGAAAGGGAAATCAGAGAATCGATTCCATTTACTATAGCACCAAGAACCATAAGATACATGGGAATAAACCTAACCAAAGAGGTAAAGGAACTGTACTCGAGGAACTACAGAATACTCATGAGAGAAATTGAAGAAGACACAAAAAGATGGAAGATCATTCCATGCTCTTGGATCGGAAGAATAAACATTGTTAAAATGTCTATACTGCCTAGAGCAATCTATACTTTTAATGCCATTCCGATCAAAATTCCACCCGTATTTTTCAAAGAGCTGGAGCAAATAATCCTAAAATTTGTATGGAATCAGAAGAGACCCCGAATTGCTAAGGAAATGTTGAAAAACAAAAATAAAACTGGGGGCATCACGTTACCTTGCCTTTTTTATTTTTATTTTTTAAAGATTTTTGAATTTACTTTAGAGTGGGGGAGGGGCAGAGGGAGAAAGACTCTCAAGCCAACTCCAAACTGATCACGGAGCTCAATGTGGGGCTCGATCTCACAACACTGAGATCATGACCTGAGCCGAAACCAAGAGGCAGAGGCTTAACCAACTGTGCCACCAGGTGCCCCACACCTTGCCTTTTTTTAAACCACTATTTTCAGCTTGGTGCCGACATGGGAGTGATGGTGCATGTGTGGTCTATTTTGTTTCAAGGTATAGAATCAGAGTTTTCTCTGCTTGTAGCCTGATGTACCTGCCTAGTCACTTTATACATTTCTGGGCTCCAAAAATGACTACATAGATCCAAAAGTAAATCATTATCCTTGCCATGTCTTTTAGGTAGATGCTTTATATATTATGTGTACACACACACACTATGGACTAAATGTTTGCATATCTGAAAATTCATATGTTGAAGCCCAACCCACTGTGTAATATGATGGTATTTGGAGATGGGGCTTTTGGGAGGTTATTAGGATTAGATGAGGTCATGACAGTGGGGCTCTCATGACAGAATTAATTCCCTTTTAAGTAGAGGAGACAAGGAGATCTCTCTCTACCATGTGACAGTGAAGAAGGAGGCCATCTATAAGCCAAGAAGGTGGCTTGTACCAGAACTCAACCATGCTGCCACCCTCTCTCAGACCTTCGGCCTCCAGAACTGCAAGGAAAAAAAAATATTTGTTTAAGTCACCAAGGCTATGGTATCTGGTATAACAGCCCAAGCCCAAATATATATATATATATATATATATATATCCCCCCCAGAGGGTGGGGTCTACCCAACCTTCCATTTTCCAACCTTGACACACTTTACCAGGAGTTGCCCATCTCCTCATCCACACAGTTACTGAGAGAGGACCCATGTTTGGAAAAAGTACCCCTGTCCCTCTAAACCACAACAAAGCCCTAGCCTATTGGGCCAGATAATGTCCTTTCCTGAGGAAACTGGAATTTAAACTGAGATGTGGGGCCCCAATCAGGCTGTGCTGGTAAATGGAGGAGATACGGCACAGGAGCTGTTGGCAATGGTTATTTTCTGCCAAGCAATTTGAAAAATTAAAAAAAAATTGCTCTTTAGCCAGAGAGACGGATAAAGTGGACCAGTAGGGAAGCAGGAAAAAAAGACAGTGAGGGAACCCTTACATTCCTGTGGGGTTTTAATTCCTGATTCTGTGACATCACAAAGAGCCAGCTATCCCCCCACCCTGTGCTCCTTGAGAATCCTTTGGCCTGAGCTAGCTCACATAGACTTCTGTTGCTTACCGCAAAAAGTCCTGATTTACCAGAAACCATCCATGGAGCCACTGGTCGGGATCTGGCCAAGAGCAGAACACCATGGGACTCCCCTGAAAGCATCTCCCAGAAAGCCCAGCAAATTTACCCAACTGTATCTTTCAAGTCACATTTTATTTCTTTGTTCATGAAGCTAAAATTTTAGTTTCTAAGATGATCTGATCACCACTATTGTACTTTGAGCTGGTACACGGACCACAAGCAAAGTCTTGCATTCATTTCAGCTGCTGTGTTTTAAGGAGAGTAATAGGTCACAATACCTTGTCTGAAATTTTTGAGGACCAATGTTTTTAGAATTCAAAATTTTTCATTTTTAAAAAATATGACCCCTTCAATACAAATTACATAAGACCCATAGCAGAGTCTGAGGCTTCCATTAATCAAACACATTAATATTCCTAGAGCAAAATGCACAAATATATTTTTAAATTTTATTTTACGATGCTATGCTAGTCACTGTACAGTACAGTATACACAAATATTTTTTTAAAGTGAGTTAAATAAGATAATAGTTTCATATCAAGTTTTTCTGCCAAACAGGTTCACATTAGCTCAGGCAAGATTTTGCCCTCAAGCAATTTAGTAAAAACCTTCGTTTCAGGGGAGGGGTTCAAGATGGTCGAGTAGGAGGAACCTCTTACATCTAGAATCTATACATACATATAGAGCAATAGTTCCTAAAGAAGAACCAAGGTCTGACTGAACAGCTTCTGCACAACATAGGATAGAGAGATCATACAGAGAACATCAGGAAAAACAGACATAGTAATGACAGGAACCCCATTTGATGCTACCAACTGCAGAAGGAGGGATAGCTCTGAGGGGCCATATGCAGATCTGCCTGCCCTGGGGCACAGTAAAAATAAAAACAAAACAACAACAACAACAAAAACCAGATGTTTAAAGGGCAACTAGCCTACATGTGAAGGAAACCCATCTAATCCTACAGCATGGGCCATACGGTGAGGTAAGTACTGGCAAGTGCCACTGTTTACATTTCCCCTCCACTTTGATAGCACAGACCAGAGTAGGATCTGGATGGTCTAGCTGGCCTGCCATCCCAATGAGCCCAGACCCTAGCCCACACAAGCTCCAACAATCCCCCAAAAGGGGCCCCCATGTCCACACATTCTCTAGCTCCAGCCATTCCATCAGAGTGCCCCCTCCTATGAAAATCCCTGGCCTATGCCCACTCCAGACATCCTATTAGGGTAGCCCCAATGAAGAGCACCCCAGGAACCCCTTGGCCCACGCTGACTTCAGTTCCAGCCTTCCCACCAGGGCAGCCTCAGTGCACAGAACCCTGGGAACACCTGGCCTGTGCCCATTCCGACTCAAGCCACCCCAAGAGGGTGACCCCCATGCAGAGTGTCCGAGGACCCCTGGCCTTCACCTGCACCAGCACCAGCCAGCCAGTGCTAACAAGCACATGCAGTCTGTACAAATGACGTCCCTACACAAGGCCATTCCTTGAAGACTGGGAGAGGTGGAGGTTTTGCATAAATCAGTAAAACAAACAGAGAAAGTCAAATGAAATAACGAGATCAAGGATTATGCTCAAAATGAAAGAACAAGATCAAACCAGAAAAAGAACAGAATAGGGATAAGCAATCAACGTGATAAAGAGTTCAAATGGTCATAAAGATGCTCAGCCGACTTGAGAGAAAAGTGGAAGAGCTCAGAACTTCAACAGAAAGATAGAATATATACATATATATTATATATATATTATATATATGTATACACACATAACACACACAAAACAGAGTTAATACACTAACTGAAATGCAAAAGATGCTTTCTAGCTCTCGGAGGAAGATGGTGGAAGAGGAGTGGACCCACGTTTCATCTGGTCCTTGAATTCAGCTAGGCATCTATCAAATCATTCTCAACACCTGTGATCAACCTGAGATCTAAGAAAAGAATTGCTGCAAATCTACAAATAGAAAAGCGACCACTTTTTGCAAGGTAGGAGGTGCACAGATGTGAATCTGAGGGGAAACTTGGGGAGGAGGGAGCCTCCATATACCGGCTTCTGGAAAGTGATAAGCAGCAGAACGCAAAATCAGAACTTCTAGACGTCTACTCCAGTGAGAGACGTCTCCGCCTGAAAGGTGCTCAGGTGATGAATTGGGGCAGAATCCTAGGTGGGACAGTGTGGTCTCAGGATCCCCAGGGTCACAGGAAGACCAGGGGTGCCTGAGTGCAGCAGAGTTCGCAAGGTTTGGAGCAGGGAAGCCAGCTACACTCAGCGAGCTCTGGAGTGACCCCTCAGCTAGGTGTTGCCATAAACTCTCAATTAGGCAACCGCTCTCCAAGCAGGGGCCCAGCAAGCAACAACTGCTGAGAGTTCCAACTCCTTGCCCCAGGAGGAGTGGCATGGGATCAGGCAAACAGGGGCCCAGGGAGCAGCGGGGCGGGTGAGACAGCGCTCCCTCCTCTGGGAGGAATGGTGCAAGTGAGTATCACAAGAGTCTGGGGAGTTTGGCCAACAAGAAAGGGTTGGACTGCCTTCTTCCCCTGAGGGTGCACTATAGAGGGGGGGCTGTGATCCTTCAGCTCCAGGACTGGAGATCAGGCTGCTGCTATTTTTCACTTTTTTTCCCCCACCCTCTAAAGCTGCTTGAAAAGCCTTCAGGGAACAAAAGCCACATAGAACAACCCAAAGCAGCTTACACCGAGTGTGGGCCCTGGCAAGGGGTGGTACAGCTCCACCCAGACAAAAACACCTCAGAATCAGGGCAACAGGCCCCTCCTCCAGAAGACCAGCAAGATCCTCAGGCAAATATTGAGTTTATAGATTACTCAAAACCAAAAAAACTCCTGCACTAGGGGAAAATAATATATGGAAGTAGAGGGTTTGGGGCACGTGTCTTTAGTCTTTCAGTTTAAAATTTTTTTAATTTATTGAATGTTTATTATCTAACACTGACTAAAAAGTTTTGTCTAAAGATTTTATTCTATAAAAGGATAGGTTGGGAAGAAAGATTCCTGGTTACCATGAAATCTGTATGCAATTTCTAAAGGACTGTGGCATATCTTTAATACAAGTACTTCACTTAAAATTTTTCAACAAACTCTTAATTGGCAGCATCTACATGTTTTAAAGTTCTGAATACCCACAAAATCTTATCATAGTTAGACATCACTTATTTTACCCAAAGCAAATTATAGTTCTAATTTTTTCTCCATTAGAATATGTTAGTTTCCTTAAGATACTTTTTTTAAAGATAGCTATTGTAGGAAAACTTAAGTTTCTCCATCAGAAATAAAAATCTCAACAATTACATATTTTTAATATATGCTTTTACAGCATTTCAAAGGCAATTCTTAATTCAAACCAATACCTATAAAAGGAAATTTCTGAAACTCAGTTTTGTTTCAAGAGTTTGCATATGGCAGAAAAGGCAGGTAACATTTTATACTTAATAACACAAACCATTGTATAATAAATACAAAATAAAGAGTGATAGCTATTATCAAGGGTGAAAACATTACATAAACTTAAAGAGGCTGCTTTCTGAACTGTCACTGATGTTACCTGAGGACTCGTTATCAATGTCATTTACAGAAACAATCTCTGTAGTCAAATTTATCATTCACTTTCATGTCCCCGCATGAGAAGTAATAGGTGAATATCTGTAGGAATACAATTTATTGTCTGCTCCTCCACTCAGAAGTAACCCTGTGTCTGCCCAGTACACAATCAGAACTCCGTCTTCATGAGCCGCCAGATCAGACAGGAGACTTACAACTTCTTGATGATGTTACCTAAAGAACCTGAAATCAGCTGCTGCTCATAAGTAGGAGACCACTTTAATGATGTGACCCAGCCTGTATGTGAGGTTAGGGACAGGGACACCAAAGAACCATCTTTAGTTCAGGGATCCCACAGTCTGATATGTCTATCTGTGCTTCCAGATGCTAAATGTTTACAAAATGGAAAATAGGAGATACAATCAAACACTTTATTTCCTGTGCAAATGGACTTAAGAATGCCAGACTCTATATTCCACACCCTAACTCTGCGGTCCCAAGATGCGCTGCAGATTTCTTCAGCATCCAACCACAGAACTAAGGATATTGCTTCCTTGAGGCCAAAGATGGTTCTTGTTGGTCTCAACTGCTCTATTTTCTGTTTTTTCTTGATTTGTGGATCCCTCCATTTCATCTTCTTCATCTATAGGAACTGTAGACCAGATCTTTAGCTTCTTATTCCAGGAGCCACTGCCAAATTTAGTTCTGGCGCTATCAATAGCTAGAGAATACACACTTCCGGCATGGCCTCTGCAGCATGCAGAGCTTTCACTTTGGTTCTCTCCACATTCTGCTCCTGTAAGAGAATCGTCCCATCCACAGAGCTACTCATTAGTAGGCAAGACAAGCTATCCTTTTTTCACCCAGGCCACAGCTTTTACAATGTCTGTATGTCCCACAATTGTCATTACTGACTTTCCTTCCAAGGACCAGATCCAAGAAGTCTTATCATTAAGAACCCATCAAAATCCATTCCTCTGTCCCTTGGACTGAACTGACCCAGTCATCATGGGACAAGCATTGCTCTGGCTGAGGGTCAGTGTACTTCTCCACATATTCCACGTCCACAGCCTCTTCTGATGGGATGTTTTCCAGTTCCAAGTGGTTGAGCAAGGGTATTTGCAGAAACTGGCCCTTGATAAGGAAATCGAACTCCACATGTTTGTGGAACTCGTTTTTGCCCTCCAGCGGTTTACTGATGATGTTGTTAAGGTCAGCAATTTCAGAGGATGCAAGAATTGAAAAGGGCACATCATCTACCACATATATCTTGCCAGTGAAGAAGCATGTGTGAAGCTGAGCCATGGCGAGGAGTACACATGAAAGACTTGTGACTTTTGCAGGGCTCCCACTTATAGTGTTAGGATCTAAATCCAGGTGAGAGTTCTCTTTTCTTTTCTTTTTTTTAACTTATCTACAAATTTCTTCTTTTAACTCTTTGTTCTTAAGTCTTTTTTAAATTTTCATTTTTTTTAAATTTCTATTTAATTGTGTGTGTGTGTGAGAGAGAGAGAGAAAGCAAGCACACGCAGAGGAGCAGAAGGCAGAGGGAGCAGAAGGCAGAGGGAGAAGCAGGCTCCTTGATGAGCAAAGGAGCCCAATACAGGGCTCAATCCCAGGACTCTGGGATCGTGACCTAGGCGAAGGCAGACGCTTAACCAACTATCCCACCCAGGTGTCTCTTTTCATTTTTACATTTATATTTTATAGATATATTCTTCAATTTTGGCTTCCTTTCACACTATTCAATTGTGTGTGTGTGTGTGTGTGTGTGTGTGTGTGTGTATGTGTGTGTGTGGTTTTGTGTTTTGCATTCCTTATAATTTGGGGATTTAGTGTCTTCTAACAAACAGACCAAGATACACCCAGGACTAAGTGGATTGCCCTGTTTTGTTGACCTGTGAGATTATATGCTCTTTTTCCTTTCTTTTTCTTCTTTTCTGGTTTCTGACCTCTTTGGATTTGTCTAGGTATTTCACTTAGGTCATACTTGATATTCTTGATTTTTATTCTCTCGTTCATCCATTTTTCTCTGGGAAAAATGACTTGAAGGAGGAATCCACAACAAAAGAAAGAACCAGGGATGCCTGGGTGTCTCAGTCTGTTAAGTGTCTGCCTTCAGATAAGATCATAATCTCAAGGTCCTGGGATCGAGCCCTGCATTAGGCTCTCTGCTCAGTGGGGAGTTTGCTTTTCTCTTTCCCTCTGCTCCTCCCTCTGCTTGGGCTCGCTCTCTCTATCTAAAATGCGTAAATAATAAAATCTAAAAAAGAAAGAAAGAAAGAACTAGAGGTGATACTCTCTACCACAGATCTAATTGATATGGACATAAGTAAAAATTCAAAGCTAGAATTCAGTATAACAATTCTAAATGTACTAGCTAGGCTTGAAAAAAGAATAAACGACACTACCAAATCTCTTAGAGCAGAAATAAAATCTAATCAGACCGAAATTAAAAATGCTTTAACTGAGATGCAGTCTAAAATGGATACTCTAACATCTAGAGTAAATGAGTCAGAAGAGAAAGTCAGTGACATAGAAGACAAGATGATGGAAAAGAAGGAAGCTGAGGAAAAGAGAGAAAAACAATTAATGGACCATGAGTGGAGGCTTCGAGAAATCAGCAATATTATAAACCAAAACAATATTAGAATTATTGGCATCCCAGAGAAAGAAGAAAAAAAGAGAGGGACAGAAGGTATATTTGAGCAAATCATACCTGATAACTTCCCAAATCTGGGAAAGGAAACAGGCATTCAAGTCCAAGAGGTTGAGAGAATACCCCCCCCAAAATCAATAAAAATAGATCAGTACCCTGACATATAATAGTGAAGCTTGAAAACTTCAGAGATAAAGAGAAAATCCTGGAAGCCACTCAAGGTAAGAGCTCCTTAACCTACAATGGTAGAAAAATTAGACTGGTATCAGATCTATCCGCAGAGACCTAGCAGGCCAGAAAGGGCTGGCATGATGTATCAGGTTACTAAATGAGAAAAACCACACAGCCAAGAATACTTTATCCAGCAAGGTTGTCATTCAGAATGGAAGGAGAGATAAGGAGCTTCCAGGATAAACAGAAACTAAAAAAATCTGTGATCACTAAACCAGTCCTGCAAGAAATATTAAAGGGGATCCTGTAAGCAAAGAGAGTGCCCAAAAGTAACACAGACTAGAAAGAAACAGAGACAATCTATAGAAACAGAGATTTTGCATATGACACAATGACACTAAATTCATATGTCAATAGTTAACTCTGAATGTAAATGGGCTAAATGCTCCAGTCAAAAGACTCAAGGTATCACATTGGATAAAAAAGCAAGACCCATCCGTATGCTGTCTACAGGAGACCGATTTTAGACCTAAGTAGACTGAAAGTGAATGGGTAAAGAATCACTAATTATGCCAATGGACCTCAAAAAAAAAGCTAGGAAAGCAATCCTAATACCATACAAATTACATTATAAACCAAAGACTGTATAGTAAGGGATGATGAGGGACACTTAAAGGGTCCAACCAACAAGAAGATCTAACAATTATAAATATTTATGTCCCTAATTTGGGAGCAGCCAATTATGTAAACCAATTAATAACCAAATCAAAGAAACACAAAGATAAATAATACAATAATAGTAGGGGATTTCAACACCCCACTCACAGCAATGGACAGATCATTTAAGCAGATCATCAAGGAAACAAGGGCTTTGAATGACATACTGGACCAGATGGACTATACAGATTTATACAGAGCATTCCATCCTAAAGTAACAGAATACACATTCTTCTCAAGAGCACATGGAACTTTCTCCAGAATAGATCACATACTGGGTCACAAATCAGGTCTCAACAGGTACCAAGAGACTGGGAATATTCCCTGAATATTTTCAGACCACAGTGCTTTGAAACTTGAAGTCCAATACAAGAGGAAATTTGGAAGGGACTCATACACTTGGAGGTTAAAGAGCATCCTACTAAAGAATGAATGGGTCAACCAGGAAATTAAAGAAGAATGTTTAAAAACTCATGGGAACAAATGAAAATGAAAACACAACAGTTAAAAACCTTTGGGATATAGCAAAAACAGTCCTAATAGGAATGTACATAGCAATAAAAGTCTTTCTCAAAAAATTTGAAAAGTCTCCAATACACAGGCTAACCTTACATTTAAAGGAACTGAGAAAGAACAGCAAATAAAGCCTAAACCAAGCAGAAGGAGAGAAATAATAAAGATTAGAGCAGAAGTCAATGAAATAAAAATCAAAAGAACAGTATAATAGATCAATGAAACTAGAAGCTGGTTCTTTGGAAGTATTGATTAAACTCCTTGCCAGACTTAATAAAAGAAACTAGAAGGGACTTAAATTAATAAAACTATGAATAAAACAGAAAATATCATGACCAAGGAAATAAAAACAATTTTAAGAACATATTATGGGCAACTATATGCCAAGAAATGAGGCAATCTGGAAGAAATGGATGCATTCCTGGAAATGTATAAACTGCCAAAACTGAAAAAGGAAGAAATAGAAAACCTGAACAGACCCATAATCAGCCAGTAAGTTGAAGCAATAATTAAAAATCTCCCAACAAACAAGAGTCCTCCAGGGTGAGATGGTTCCCCAGGGAAATTATATCAAACATTTAAAGAAGAAATCATACCTATTCTTCTGAAGCTGTTCCAAGAAATAGAAATAGAAAGAAAAATTCCCAACTCTTTCTATTAGGCCAGCATTACCTTGATTCCAAAACCAGACAAAGACCCCATCAAAAAGGAGAATTATAGGGGAGGAGTCAAGATGGTGGAGTAGCAGCAGGCAGAGATGACATCAGGTCATAGGAGTTCAGTTAGATAGTTATCAAACCATTCCAAACACCTACAAATCCAACATAAAATCGAAGAGAAGAGGAGCAGCAATTCCAGAAACAGAAAATCGACCACTTTCTGAAAGGTAGGACATGCGGAGAAGTGAATCCAAAGCACGGGAAGAGAGACCGCAAGGGTAGGGGCTGGCTCCCAGCAAGCGGTGGAGCAACAGTGCACAAAATCAGAACTTTTAAAAGTCTGCTCCACTGTGGGACATCGCTCCAGAGGCTAAGTCCGGGGGGGGGGGGTAAGAGCCCTTGCTGGGAGAGCGTCATCTCAGGTCCCGTGGGATCACAGAAGGATTGGGGGTCTGAGTGTAGCAGAGCTCGCAGGTATTACAGCAGGAAAGCAGCTACAGAGACGGAGCCCAGGATTGAGCTCGCAGCTCCGGGTTACCTTAAACTGTGATCTGTAGCACAATCAGGTCACTGTTCTTTGACCAGGGACCCCACAAGTGGCAGATCTGGGGACAGCCACCAGAAGAGCAGAGAGACAGGAATCTGCTGGGTTTGGAGACTCCAAACAGGGCTGTGTGCCAGAGACAGAAATGCTCAGTCACAGGCCAGGTAAGCTTGGCCTGTGGCCTCTGGCCGGGTAAACGTGGCCAGAGACCAGGGAGATGGGAGTGATTGAGCACTTTTCTCTGAGGGCGCACTGAGGTGTGGGACCCTGAACTCTTGGCTCCTCTGGGCTGGAGATTGGGAGACTGCTATTTTCATTCCCATCCTCCAGAACTCTACAGAAAGCATTCAGGAAACAAAAGCTCCCAAGAGCAAACCCAGGCAGATTACTTAGCCTGGGCCCTAGCAAGGGTAGTGCAATTCCTCATTGGAGAAAGATATTTGATACTCATTGCAACAGGCCCCTCCCCCAAAGATCAGCAAGAACAAGCTCACCAATCAAGAAGAACAGCAAAACTTGAGAGCTAGGGGGAAGCAATGCACAGAATTCATGGCTTTTCCACCATGATATTTTAGTCTTGCAAAGTTAAATTTTTTTTTAATTTTATTTTTTTCTCATTATATTTTTTTAACTTTTCCTCTTTCCTCTTTTAATGTTTTTTTATCTAGTTTATCTCAACGATACCTCTCTACAAAAAAAAAAATCTTTTTAAAACTTCATTCTTATAGTCATTTTTTATCACTTCATTTTATTTAACCTTATTTTTTGCATACATATGACAAGGTGGAAAATCTCACCACAAAAAAAAAAAAAAAAAAAAAAGAACAAGAGGCAGTATCAACAGTTAGGGACCTAATCAATATGGGCATTGGTAATATGTCAGAACTAGAGTTCAGAATGACGATTCTCAAGATGCTACCTGGGCTTGAAAAGGTCATGTAAGATATTAGAGAAACCCTTTCTGGAGAAATAAAATTCCTTTCTGGAGAAATAAAAGAACTAAAATCTAACCAAGTTGAAATCAAAAAAGGTATTAATGAGGTACAATAAAAAATGGAAGCTCTTACTGCTAGGATAAATGAGGCAGAAGAGATAATTAGTGATATAGGAAACAAAATGATAGAGAATAAAGAAGCTGAGCAAAAGAGACACACAACTACTGGACCACAAGGGGAGAATTTGAGAGATAAGTGATACCATAAGAAGAAACAATATTAGAATAATTGGGATTCCAGAAGAAGAAAGAGAGACGGGGCAGAAGGTATATTGAAGCAAATTATAGCAGAGAACTTCCCTCATACAGCAAATGGAGCAAGCATCAAAATCCAGAAGGCGCAGAGAATCCCCTTTAAAATCAATAAAAATAGGTCCACACCCCATCACCTAATAGTAAAACTTATAAGTCTTAGTGAAAAAGAGAAAATCCTGAAAGCAGCTCAGGTATGTATGTTACTGACTTCAAGAGAAGTCATATGTATGTTACTGACTTCAAGAGAAGTCAGTAACATACAATGGGAGAAACATTAGATTGGCAGCAGACTTATCTGCAGAGATCTGGCAGCCCAGAAAGAACTGGCATGATATATTCAGAGCACTAAATGAGAAAAACATGCAGCCAAGAATAGTATATCCAGCTAGGCTGTCATTGAAAATAGAAGGAGAGATAAAAAGCTTCAAGCAGAGAGAGTCAATTATCATATGGTTTCACTTATTTGTGGAGCATAACAAATAGCATGGAGGACAACGGGAGATGGAGAGGAGAAGGGAGTTGAGGGAAACTGGAAGGGGAGGTGAACCATGAGAGACTATGGACTCTGAAAAACAACCTGAGGGTTTTGAAGGGGCGGGGGGGTTGGAAGGTTGGGGGAACCAGGTGGTGGGTATTAGGGAGTGCACAGATTGCATGGAGCACTGGGTGTGGTGCAAAAACAATGAATACTGTTACGCTGAAAATAAATTTAAAAAAAAAAAAAAGCTTCCAGGACAAACAAAATCTAAAAGAATTTGCAAACACCAAACCAGCCCTACAGGAAATATTGAAAGGGGTCCTCTAAGCAAAGAAAGAGCCTAAAAGTAATAGACCAGAAAGGAACAGAGACAATATACAGTAATAGTCAATATACAGGCAATATAATGGCACTAAATTCATATCTTTCAATAGTTACCCTGAATGTAAACAGGCTAAATGCTCCAATCAAAAGACACAGGGTATCAGAATGGATAAAAAAACAAACCCATCAATATGCTATCTACAAGAAACTCATTTTAGACCCAAAGACACTTCCAGATTTAAAGTGAGGGGGTGGAAAACAATTTACTATGCTAATGGACATCAGAAGAAAGCTGGGGTGGCAATCCTCATATCAGAAACATTAGATTTTAAGCCAATAAGAGATGAGGAAGGACACTATAGCATACTTAAAGGGTCTGTCCAACAAGAAGATCTAACAGTTTTAAATATCTATGCCCCTAACATGGGAGCAGCCAACTATATAAACCAATTAATAACAAAGTCAAAGAAACACATCGACAATAGTACAATAATCGTGGGGGACTTTAACACATCCCTCACTGAAATGGACAGATCATCCAAGCAAAAGATCAACAAGGAAATAAAGGCCTTAAATGACAAACTGGACAAGATGCACATCACAGATATATTCAGAACATTCCATCCCAAAGCAACAGAATACACATTCTCTAGTGCACATGGAACATTCTCCAGAATAGATCACATCCTGGGTCACAAATCAGGTCTCAACCAGTAACAAAAGATTGGGATCATTCCCTGCATATTTTCAGACCACAATACTTTGAAGCTGGAACTCAATCACAAGAGGAAAGTTGGAAAGACCTCAAATACAAGGATGCTAACAAGCATCATACTAAAGAAAGAATGGGTCAACCAGGAAATTAAAGAAGAATTGAAAAAATTCATGGAAACAAATGAAAATGAAAACACAACTGTTCAAAATCTGTGGGACACAGCAAAGGCAGTCCTGAAAGGAAAGTATATAGCAACACAAGCCTTTCTCAAGAACAAGAAAGGTCTCAAGTACACAACCTAACCCTACACCTAAAGGAGCTGAAGAAAGAACAGCAAAGAAAGCCTAAACCCAACAGGAGAAGAGAAATCATAAAGATCAGAGCAGAAATCAATGAAATAGAAACCAAAAGAACAGTAGAACAAATCAATGAAACTAGGAGCTGGTTCTTTGAAAAAATTAATAAGATTGATAAACCCCTGGCCAGACTTATCCAAGAAAAGAGAAAGGACCCAAATACATAAAGTCATGAATGAAAGAAGAGAGATCACAACCAACACCAAAGAAATACAAACAATTATAAGAACATGTCATGAGTAACTATACACCAGCAAATTTGACAATCTGGAAGAAATGGATACATTCCTAGAGACGTATAAACTACCAAAACTGAACCAGGAGGAAACAGAAAACCTGAACAGACCCATAACCAGTAAGGAGATTGAAACAGTCATCAAAAATCTCCCAACGAACAAGAGCCCAGGGCCAGACGGCTTCCCCAGGGAATTCTACCAAGCATTTAAAGAAGAATTAATTCCTATTCTCCTGAAACAGTTCCAAGAAATAGAAATGGAAGGAAAACTTCCAAACTCATTTCATGAGGCCAGAATTAATTTGATCCCAAAACCAAAGACCCTAACAAAAAAGGAGGATTACAGACCAATATCCTTGATGAACACAGATGCAAAAATTCTTACCAAAATACTAGCCAATAGGCTCCAACAGTACATTAAAAGGATTATTCACCACAACCAAGTGGGATTTATTCCAGGGCTGCAAGGTTGGTTCAACATCCACAAATCAATCAATGTGACATATAATACATTAATAAAAGAAAGAACAAGAACCATATGATACCCTCAATAATGCTGAAAAAGCATTTGACAAAGTACAGCATCATTTCTTGATCAAAACCCTTCATAGTGTAGGGATATAGGGTACATACCTCAATACCATCAAAGCCGTCTATGAAAAACCCACAGTGAATATCATTCTTAATGGGGAAAAACTGAGAGCTTTTCCCCTAAGGTCAGGAACATGGCAGGGAAGTCCACTATCACCACTGCTATTCAACATAGTACTAGAAGTCCTGGCCTTGGCAATCAGACAAAAAAAAGAAATAAAAAGCATGTGAATCAGCAAAGAAGAAGTCAAACTCTCTTTGCAGATGATATAATACTTTATGTGGAAAACCCAAAAGACTCCACTCCAAATCTACTAGAATGTGTACAGGAATTCAGTAAAGTGTTAGGATATAAAAATCAATGCACAGAAATCCATTGCATTTCTATACACCAACAACAAGACAGAGAAAGAGAAATTAAGTAGTCAATCCCATTTATATCTGCACCCAAAACCATAAGATACCTAGGAATAAACCTAACCAAAAAGGCAAAGGATCTATACTCAGAAAACTATAAAGTACTCATGAAAGAAATTGAAGAAGACATAAAGAAATGAAAAAACGTTCCATGTCATGGATTGGAAGAACAAATATTGTGAAAATATCTATGCTACCTCAAGCAATCTACACATTTAATGCAATCCCTATCAAAATACCATCAATTTTTTTGAAATGGAACAAATAATCCTAAAATTTACATAGAACCAGAAAAGACCCCAAAAAGCCAGAGCAATATTGAAAAAGAAAGCCAAAGTTGGTGGCATCACAATTCTGGACTTCAAGCTCTATTACAAAGCTGTCATCATCAAGACAACATGGTACTAGCACAAAAACAGACACATAGATCAATAGAACAGAATGGAGAGCCCAGAAATAGAACCTCAACTCTAGGATCTACTCATCTTCGATGAAGCAGGAGAGAATGTCCAATGGAAAAAAAACAGTCTCTTCAACAAATCGTGTGGGGAAAATTAGACAGCCACATGGAGAAGAATGAAACTGGACCAGTTCCTTACACCACACACAAAAACAGACTCAAAATGAATGAAAGACCTCAATTGAGAAAGTAATCCATCAAAATCCTGGAGGAGAACACAGGCAGCAACCTCTTCGACCTCAGCAACTTCTTCCTAGAAACATCGCCAAAGGCAAGGGAAGCAAGGGCAAAAATGAACTATTGGGACTTCATCAAGATCAAAATCTTTTGCATAGCAAAGGAAACAGTCAACAAAACCAAAAGACAACTGACAGAATGGGAGAAGATATTTGCAAATGATATCAGATAAAGGGCTAATATTCAAAATCTATAAAGAATTTATCAAACTCAACACCCAATGAACAAATAATCCAATCAAGAAATGGGCAGAGTTCATGAACAGACATTTCTGCAAAGAAGACATCCAGATGGCCAACAGACACATGAAAAAGTGCTCCACATCACTCAGCATCAGGGAAATACAAATCAAAACCACAGTGAGGTACCACCTCACACCAGTCAGAATGGCTAAAATTAACAAGTCAGGAAATGACAGATGCTGGAGAGGATGTAGAGAAAGGGGAACCCTCCTACACTGTTGGTGGGAATGCAAGCTGGTATAGCCACTCTGGAAAACAGTATGTAGGTTCCTCACAAAGTTGAAAATAGAACTACCCAATGACCCAGCAATCGCAGTACTGGGTATTTACCCTAAAGATACAAATGTAGTGATTTGAAGGGGCACATGCACCTGAATGTTTATAGCAGCAATGTCCACAATAGCCAAACTATGGAAAAAAACTAGATGTCCATCAACAGATGAATGGATAAAGAAGATGTGGTATACACACACACACACACACACACACACACACACACACACACACACACACACACACACAGGAACACTATGCAGCCATCAAAAGAAATGAAATCTTGCCATTTGCAACAACGTGGATGGAACTAGAGGGTATTATGCTGAGTGAAATAAGTCAATCAGAGAAAGACAATTATCATACGATCTCCCTGATATGAGGAATCTGAGAGGCAGAGTGGGGGTTTAGGCGGTAGGGAAGGAAAAAATGAAATGAGTTGGGATTGGGAGGGAGAAAAACCATGAGACTCTTAATCACACAAAACATACTGAAGGTTGCTTGGGGAGGGGAGGGTTTGGAGAGGGAGGTTGGGTTATGGACAGTGGGGAAGGTATGTACTATGGTGTGGGCTGTGAAGTGTGTAAGCCTAACGATTAACGTACCTGTACCCCTGGGGCAAATAATACATTATATGTTAAGAAAAATAATTAATTAAGAAAAAAGAAACTTTATACTCCAGAGGGAGTGGCATGATATATTCCAAGTGCTAAAAGGAAAAAAAACTAAAACCAAGAATACTCTACCTCACAAGGTTATCATTTAGAATTGAAGGAGAGATAAAGAGTTTCCCAGACAAATACAAGTGAAAGGAGTTCTTACCACTAAACTGGCTTACAAAAATTTGTCAAAGGGACTTCTTTAAGCAGAAAAGGCCATAACTAGAAGAAAGTTATGACATGAAATAAAATCTCACTTGTAATAGCAAACAAAGTAAAAGTAGTAGATCGGTCATTTACAAAACTAGTATGCAGATTAAAAGATAAAAATATCAATTACTTCAATTACAGTTGACCCTTGAACAATCCAGGGTTAGGGATACCTACTTCCTGTGCAGCTGAAGATCTGCAAATGACTCTGTACTCTCCAAAACTCAACTACTAAGAGCCCACTGTGAATGAGAAACCTTACCAATATTATAAATAGTTGAATAACACACACTTTGTTGTATATATCTATATATACTGTACTCTTACAATAAAGTACACTAGAGAAAAGAAATGTTATTAAGACCAAAAGGAAGAGGGAGATGAGTTAAGATGGTGGATTAAGAGGACACTGAGCTTGTCTTGCCCCTTGAACACAACATTAAATAGTTATCGAATTATTCTGTACACCCAGAGGTCAATCAGAGTTCTGAAAGAAAACTGTAAGTCTTACAAGTAGTAAGACAAGTAATCTACAAGCAAGTCTACCATTTTGGAAGGTAGAAAGTGTGGAGGTTCACTCGGGGGATACACAGCTGTGGAAGCAGTGTGGTGGGAGCCTGCTTACAAAGTCTACCACAAAGTATTAGAATTGGTAGAGTGTAAAATCTCAACTTTTAAGTTCACTACTGTTGGGGAGAGGCTTGAATTAAAGATGCTCAGGTGGCAAAGAGAGGCAAGATCCCAGGAGTGACACAGAGCTCTGAGGATCCCTTGTTTGCAGGGAAAATGGGTGGTGCCAAGGTAGAGTACTCTTCCCAGTCATAAGGCCAGGAAACTGGCCCAGAGCTGTGGGTCTTGGTGCTGACTTTCTGCTATAAACTGTAAAGCAATGTGTGGTCATGGGACCGCATTTCTGGGACAGGACAGCAAGCATGGGGAGACCCTTCCATGCATGAAAAGTGCAGGTCTGCACCATGAGCATCCCTGAAATTTGCAGTTTTGAAACTGGGTCATGTGTCTGAAATAAAGAGGTTCAGGCATAGACAGGGTGAATGCAGGCTTCAGATGGAAATCAGGGGAAAAAACATGGTGATTGATTGGTTTTCTGTGAGGTCTCAACAAAAAGTAGAGGGCACAAATTTTCAGCTCCTGGGCTAAACAGCTGGGTGCAGATATTTTCATCCCGACTATCAGAGCTGAAAGCCTTAAGGGAGAAAAACAACCCCACCTCATGGAGGCAGAGCTGCTGGCACCAAGACCCACCACCCTGAGCCCTGGAGAGCATTTCCACTGAAACAAGTCCACCTGAGAATCAGTGCATTAGGCCCCTGTGCCAGAAGACCAGCACAAACAACTAGATCACACCAAGTTTATCATAGAATGCTACAAAGCTTCAGCTCTAGAAGAAATAGGATTGAGCTTCCTTTTTACTTTTTTCTTTATTTTTATTATTTTTTCTTTCTTTTTTTTAAGATTTCTATTTAATATTTTAAGATTTTAATTTATTTATTTTTTAAAAATTATTTATTATTTATTTATTTTAAGATTTCACTGAGCAGGCAACCCAATGTGGGTCTCGATCCCAGGACCCTGGGACCATGATCTGAGCCAAAGGCAGATGCTCAATGACTGAGCCACCAGGCACCCCTATTTTTTTTCATTTATTTTCTTATATTTTCCAATTCCTTAAAAAAAATTTATTATTAATTTTAATTTTTACATGTATATTTTTCATACATATATTTTGTTTACCTTCACTTTATTTTATTTTATATTTTTTATTTTGGGACCTAAATTCTTTTAAAAACAGACTGAAACACACTCAGGATCTATTTGTTGTTTTTGGTTCTTGGTTTTCTTGTTTTGTGTTTTTGTTTTTCTCGTTATTTTTTCGTTTTCTTTGTTTTTTGCTTTGATTTTGTCTTTCAGGTTTTTTGTTGTGTTGTTCTTTTTTCTCTTTCTTCTTTTCTTTTCCAAATGAACAATGAGATGAGGAAATTCACCCCAAAAGGAAGAACACAAGGTAGAACACATGGCCAGGGATTTAATCAATACAGACATAAGTAATACGTCTGAATAGAATTTTAAATAATGATTTTAAGGATATTAGCTTGGGTTGAAAAAAGCATGGAAGACACTACAGAATTCTTTACTACAGAAATAAAAGAACTGGGGCACCTGGGTGGCTCAGTGGGTTAAGGCCTCTGCCTTTGGCTCAGGTCATGATCCCGGGGTCCTGGAATTGAGCCCTGCATCGTGCTCTCTGCTCAGTGGGGAGCCTGCTTCCCTCTCTCTCTCTCCCTGCCTCTCTGCCTACTTGTGATCTGTCAAGTAAATAAATAAAATCTAAAAAAAAAATGAAAAAGAACTAAAATCTAGTGAGACCAAAAGTAAAAATGCTGTAACTGAGATGCAAACACAAATATAATGGATCACAAAGGTAAACTTAGAGAACTCAACGACTCAGTAAAATGTAATAACATTTGTATCATAGTTGTCCCAGAAGATGAAGAGAGAGAAAAAGGGGCAGAAAGTTTATTCAAAAAAAGTTACAGCTAAAAACATCCTAATTTGGGAAGGACACAGACATCAAAATCCAAGAAGCACAGAAAATTCCCATGAAATTCAACAAAAGCCATCCATCACCAAGGCATATCATAGCCAAATTCACAAAATACACAGACAAGGAAAGAATCCTGAAAGCAGCAAGGGAAAAAAGGTCCTTAACATATAAGGAAAGACAAGTTAGCTTTATAGCAGATCTGTCCACAGAGACCTGGCAGGCCGAAAAGGACTAGGAGGAAATATTCAATGTTCAGAATGGGAAAAATATGCAGCCAAAAAACCTTTATCTAACAAGGCTGTCATTCAGAATGGAAGGACAGATAAAGAGTATCCAAGACAAGCAAAAACTAAAGGAGTTCATGATCACTGAACCAGCCCTGCAAGATATTTTAAGGGGGACTCTTTGAGTGGGGAAAGAAAAAAAAAAAGCAACAAAACCTAGAAAAGACCAGAGAACATCACCAGAAACACCAAACTATAGATAACACAATGACACTAATTCATATCTTTGACTGTGAATCTAAATGAACTAAATGCACCCATGAGAAGATACAGGGTATCAGAATGGATTAAAAACAAGATCCATCAATATGCTGCCTACAAGAGACTCATTTTAGACTTAAAGTCACCTACAGATTGAAAGTGAGGGATGGAGAACCATCTATCATGCCAATGGATATCAAAAGAAATCTACAGTAGCCATACTCATATCAGACAAACTAGATTTTAAACCAAAGTCTGTAACAACAAATGAAGAAAGACATTTTATCATAACTAAGGGGTCTACCCATCAAGAAGACCTAACAATTGTAAATATTCATGCCCCAACTTGGGCGTACCCTCATATATAAATCAATTAATAAACATAAAGAAACTCATTGATGATAATACAGTAGTAAAAGATAATTTTAATGCCCCACTTACAAGAACGAACAGATCATCTAAACAGAGAATCAACAAGGAAAAAATGGCTTTGAGTGACACACTGGATGGACTTAAGAGATATATTGAGATCATTTCATCCTAAAGCAGAATACACATTCTTCTCAAGTGTACATGGAACATTCTCCAGGACAAATCACAAACTTGGTTATAAATCAGCCCTCAACAAGTTCAAAATGATTGAGATGATACCATGCATATTTTCAGACCACAATCCTATAAAACTTGAAGTCAACCACAAGAAAAAATTGGGAAAGACCTCAAATACCTGGAAGTTAAAGAACATCCTACTAAGGAATGAATGAGTTAATCAAGAAATTAAAGAAGAATTTTAAAAATACATGGAAGCAAATGAAAATGAAAGCATGACATCCCAAAACCTTTGGGAGGCAGCAAAAGCATTCCTAAGAGGTAAATATATTGCTATACAGGCTTACCTCAAGAAGCAAGAAAAGTCTCAAATACACAACCTAACTTTACACCTAAAGGAGCTAGAAAAGGAAAAGCAAATAAAGTCTAAAGCCAGCAGAAGGGAAATAATAAGATTTGAGCAGAAATAAATGATACAGAAACAACAACAACAACAAAAAACAAACAAACAAAACAGGGCATCTGGATGGCTCAGTTGGTTAAGCATCTGCCTTCACCTCAGGTCATGATCCGAGAGTCTCAGGATTGAGCCCCACATAGGCCCTGCTTCTTCCTCTGCCCCTGACCCTGCTCATGCTCACTCGCTCTCTCTCACATACACATAAATAACTAAAATCTTTTTTAAAAAGAAAAACAGGACAGATTAATGAAACTAAGAGCTAGCTTTTTGAAAGAATTAACAAAATTGATAAACACCTAGCAAGACTTATTAAAAAAAAAGACTCAAATAGATAAAATCATGAATGATAGAGGAGAAATCACAAACAATACCACAGAAATACAATTATAAAAGAATATTATGAAAAATTATATGCTAACAAACTGGGCAACCTAGAGGAAATGGACAAATTCCTACAAACTTACAAACTACCAAAACTGAAACAGGAAGAAATAGAAAACTTGAACAGACCCATAACCAGCAAAGCAACTGAATCAGTAATTCAAAAATCTCCCAACAAACAAAAGTCCAGGGCAAAAATGACTGATGTCCCAGGTGAATCCTACCAGACATTTAAAGAAAAGTTAATACCTATTGTTCTCAAACTGTTCCCAAAAATAGAAATGGAAGGAAAACTTACAAACTCATTCTACAAAGCCAACATTACCTTGACTCTAAAACCAGACTAAGACCCCACTAAAAGGAGAAATTCAGGCCAATATGTCCAATGCACTTGGCTGCAACAATTCTCAATAAAATAATAACAAATCGAATTCAATAGTACATTAAAAGAATTATTCACCACAATCAAGTGAGATTTATTCCTGGGCTGCCGAGGTGGTTCAATAACCACAAATCAATCAACATGATCACCATATTAGTAAAAGGAAGGATAAGAACCATATGAACCTATCAACAGATACATAAAAAGCATGTGACAAAATACAGCATTTTTTCCTGATAAAATCCCTCAACAAAGTAGGGATAGGTGGAACATTCCTCAACATCATAAAGGCCATATACAAAAGACCCACAGCTAATGTCATCCTTAATGGGGAAAAAAAGAGCCTTTCCCCTACAGTGAAAAACAAGACAAGGATATCCACTCCCATCATTACTATTTACCATAGTACTGGAAGTCTGAGCCTCAGAAATCAGGTGACAAAAAGAAATAAAAAACATCCAGATTGGCAAGAAGGAAGTCAAACTTTCACTCTTTGCAGACAACATGATACTCTAGGTAGAAAACCTGAAATAACCAAAAAATTGCTAGAACTCACAAATGAATTCAGCAAAGTCACAGATTATGAAACCAATGAATAGAACTCTATTACATTTCTATATACTAATAATGAAGCAGCAGAAAAAGAAATCAAGGAATCAATCCTATTTGCAATTGTACCAAAACAAATAAGACACTGGCATAAATCTAACTAAAGAAGTAAAAGATCTATACTCTGAAAACTATACAATACTTATGAAAGAAATTTAAGAGGACATAAAGAAAGGGAAACACATTCCATGTTCATGGGTTGGAAGAACAAACATTGTTAAAATGTCTATAGTACCCAATGCAATCTACACATTTAATGTAATCCCCATTAAAATACCACAATCCTCAAATTTGTATGGAATCACAAAAGACCCCAAATAGCCAAAGCAATTTCAAAAAAGAAAAACAAAACTTTTTTTTCTTTTTTGAAAGAAAGGCATCACAATTCTGGATTTTAAGCTACATTACAAAGCTCTAGTCATCAAAACAGTATGGTACTGGCACAAAAACAGATACATAGGTCAATGGAACAGAATAGAGAACCCAGAATTGGACTCACAACTACACAGTCAATTAATCTTCAACAAAGTAGGAAAGAATCTCCAATGGAAAAAAGACTGTCTCTTCAACAAATAGTGTTTGCAAAACTGGACAACATGCAGAAAAATGAAACTGGACCACTTTCTTATACCACACACAAAAATAAATTCAAAACATATGAAAGACCTTAATGTGAGACAGGTAACCATCAAAATCCTAGAGGAGACTATAAGCAGAAAACTCTTTGACCTCAACTCTAGCAACTTCTTACTAGACATGTCACCACAAGCAAGGAAAACATAAGAAAAATTAACTACTGGGACTTCATCAAGATAAAAGTCTTCTGTACAGCAAAGAAAACAATCAACAAAAGTAAAAGGCAGCCTACAGAATAGAATGGGAGAATATATTTGCAAATGATAAAGCTGTTAAAGTGTTAGTATCCAAAATCTACAAAGAACTAATCAAACTCGGGGCACCTGGGTGGCTCAGTGGGTTAAGCCGCTGCCTTCAGCTCAGGTCATGATCTCAGGGTTCTGGGATCGAGCCCCGCATCGGGCTCTCTGCTCAGTGGGGAGCCTGCTTCCTCCTCTCTCTCTGCCTGCTTGTGATCTCTGTCTGTCAAATAAATAAATAAAATTTAAAAAAAAAAAAAGAACTAATCAAACTCAACACATACAGCCCAAAAAATAACCCAGTTAAGAAGTGCACAGATATGAAAAGACACTTTACCAAAAAAGACATTTGGATATCTAACAGACACATGAAAAGATCCTTAACATCACTCATCATCAGGGAAATACAAAGCAAAACCATGTACCATCTCACACCTGTCAAAATAGCTAAAATTAACACAAGATAGGTGTTGGTGAAGATGCATAGAAAGGGGACGCTGCTGGTTGCCCTGTTGGCGGGAGTGCAAACTGGTACAGCTATTTTGGAGAACAGTATGGCAGTTTCTTGAAAAGATAAAAATAGAACTACCCTTTGATCCAACAATTGCACTACTAGGTATTTACCCAAAGGATACAAACATACAGATTCTAAGGGATACATGAACTCTGATGTTTATAGCAGAATTATCAACAACAGCCAAACTACAGAGAGAGCCCAAATGTCCACCAAGTGACTGATGAATGGATAAAGAAGATGTGGTATGTGGTATGCGTGTATATGGTACATATACATAATTGAATATTACTCAGCCACCAAAAAGAATGAAATCTTGCCATTTGCAATGACATGGATGGAGCTAAAGTGTATTATGCTAAGTGAAATGAGTCATTCAGAGGAAGACAAATACCAAATGATCTCACTCATATGTGGAATATAAGAAAGAAAGAGAGAGAGAGAGGAAAACAAGCCATAAGAGACTCCTAATGATAGAGAACAAACTTAGGATAGATGGAGAGAGGTGGGTAGGGGATGGGCTAGATGAGTGAAGGATGTTTAGGAGGGCACTTGTTATGATTAGCACTGGGTATTGTATGTAATAGATAAATCACTGAATTCTACTCTAGAAACCAATATTGTACTGTATGTTAACTACCTAAAATTTAAATTTAAAAAAAATCATAAGGAAGAGAAAATATGCTTATAGTCTTGTACTGTAAAACTTCCACATTAAGAGAGGTATCACGCCTTTCAAACCCATGTTGTTCAAAATGATTTAAGGGATTCACAAAATAAACAGATGTAAAATATGACATCACATACATAAAACATGAAGGAGGAGAAGTAAAAATGTAGTGATTCTAGATTTTGCTTGAATTTAAATGACCATTAACTTAATATAGATTACTATATATTTAGGATGTTATATATGAACCTCATGGTAACCACAAACCCAAAACCTATAACAGATACACAAAAAATAAAGAGAAAGGGGTCCAAGCATAACACGAAAGAAAGCCATAAAACCATAAAGGAAGAGAGCAAGGTAAGAATAAACAGAAAAGAACCTCAAAAAACTAGAAAACAATCAACAAAATGGCAATATGAACAATTACTTTAAATGTACATGGCCTAATGCTCCAAGAGACATAGGCAACTGAATAGATTTTTAAAAATCCATCTTCAGGGAAATACAAATCAAAACCACAGTGAGGTACCACCTCACACCAGTCAGAATGGTTAAAATTAACAAGTCAGGAAATGACAGATGTTGGCAAGGATGTGGGGAAAGGGGAACCCTCTTACACTGTTGGTAGGAATGTAAGCTGGTGCAGCCACTCTGGAAAACAGTATGGAGGTTCCTCAAAAAGTTGAAAATAGAGCTACCCTACGACCCAGCAATTGCACTACTGGATATTTACCCTAAAGATACAAATGTAGTGATCCGAAGGGGCACATGTACCTGAATGTTTATAGCAGCAATGTCCACAATAGCCAAACTATGGAAAGAATCTAAATGTCCATCAACAGAAGAATGGATAAAGAAGAGGTGGTGTATATATATATATATATATATATATATATACAATGGAATACTATGCTGCCATGAAAAGAAACGAAATCTTGCCATTTGCAATGATGTAGATGGAACTAGAGTATCATGCTAAGCAAAATAAGTCAATCAGAGAAAAACAATTATCATATGACCTCTCTGATATAAGGAATTTGAGAGGCAGGGTGGTGGAGCCTAGGGGTTAGGGAGGGAAAAAATAAAACAAGATGGGATCGGGAGAGAGACAAACCATAAGAGACTCTTAATCTCAGGAAACAAACTGAGGATTGCTGGAGAGTTGGGGGAGATAAGGATAGGGTGGCTGAGTTATGGACACTGGGGAGGGTATGTGCTATTGTGAGTGCTACAAAATGTGTAAGCCTGACAATTCACTGACCTGTACCCTTGGGGCAAATAATACATTATATGTTAATAAAAATATAAACATCCCCCCCACAAAAAAATCCATCTGTATTCTGCCTATAAAAAACTCACTTCAGATTGCAAGTGAACAGATGAAAAACATATACTATACAAATGGATGCATACACGTGTGCGTGCGCGCGCACACACGCGCGCATACACACGCACATGCGCACATGCACGCACAAAAAGCCAGGGTAGCAATACTTCTATCAGACAAAGTGGACTTTAAAATAAAGACTGTAACAAGAGACAAAGAAGAGCACTATGTAATGATAAAGGGATCAATCTAACAAAAGGATATGACAATTGTAAATACCTATGCACCAACATTGGGGGGCATCTAATCACATAAAGCAAATATTAATAGACATAAAGGAAAAACTTGATAGTAATACATTAATAGTTGGGGACTTTAACACCCCACCTGTATCAATGAATAGATCATCCAGAAAGAAAATCAACAAGGAAACAACACAACAGACCAGATGGTTTTAACATATATACAGAACATTCCATCCAAAAACAGAATACACATTCTTTTCAAGTGCAAATGCAACTTTCTCCGAGACAGATCATATGTTAGGCCACAAAATAATTCTCAAAAACTTTTAGAGGACTAAAACCATATCAAGCACCTTCTGACTACATAGTATGAAACTAGAAATCAGTTAAAAAAAAAAAGGGAAAAAATACAAATACATGGAGGCTAAACAACATGCTCCTAAACAACCAATGGATCAATGAAGATTTCAAGAGAAATAAAAAAATAACTGGAGACAACTGAAAATGGAAATACTACAGTTCAAAACCTTTGGGAGGCCCCAAAAACAGTTCTAGGAAGGAAGTTAATAGCAATACAGGCCTACATCAAGAAACAAAAAAATATGAAATAAACAATCTTACCTTACACCTAAAGGAACTAGAAAAAGACAAAGTCCAAAGTTAAAAGAAAGGAATAATAAGGATCAGAGCATAAATGAAAGAGACTAAGTAAAAAGAGAAAGAAAAATAGAAAAAGATCGATGAATCCAAGAACTGATTCTTTGAAATAATAAACAACAATGATAAACCTTTAGCAAGGCTCATAAAGGAAAAAAAAAAACTCAAAACTGGAATGTAAGAGAAATTACACCTACACCACAGAAATACAAAATATTGTAAGCAATTCCTAGGAAAAATCATAGGCCAACAAACTGGACAACCTAGAAGACATAGATAAATTCCTAGAAATACACAATCTTCTAAGACTGAATCAGGAAGAAATAGAAAATCTGAATAGACCAATCACTAGTAACAAAATTGAATCAGTAATAAATAAAACTCCCAATACACAAAGTCCAGGACAAGATGGCTTCACAAGTGAAATATACCTAACGTTTAAATAAGAGTTAATACCTATCCCTCCCAAACTACTTCAAGAAAGTAGAGAAAGGAAAGCTTCCAAATACATTCCACAAGGCCAGCATTACCCTGATACCAAAACCAGACAAAGAACTACAAAAATAAAAAAACTTAGATGTCAATATCCCTGATGAGCATAGATCCAAAAGTCTCCAACAAAATATTAGAAAATGAAATCCATTACCAAATACATTTAAAGGATTATTCACCATGATCAAATGTGATTTATTCCACGGATGCAAGGATGGTTCATTCTGAACAATGCACACATCAACTCACATGATGCACCACGTTAACAAAATGAAGGATAAAAATGATGATCTCAATAGATGCAGAAAAGGCATTTGACAAAATTCAATATCCACGGTAAAAGCTCGACAAAGAGAGTGTTGAAAAAACATATTTCAACATAATAAAGGCCATATATGACAAGCCCACAACTAACATTATACTCAATGGTGAAAAGCTGGAAGTTTTTTCTCTAAGATGAGGAACAAAAACAAGGATGTCCATTCTTCCCACTTTCGTTCAACACAGTAAGTCCTAGACAGAACACTTGGGTAAGGAACAAAGGACATCCAAATTGATAAGGAAGAAGGAAACTGTCACTATTTGCAGATGACATGATATTTTACGTAGAAAACCCTAAAGACTCTCCAAGAAACTATTAGAATAAGTGCATTCCATAAAGTTTCAAAAAATGAAATTAATGTACAGAAACCTATTGTGTTCCTATACACTCACAGCAAAGTTGCAGAAAGAGATAAGAAAACAATCCACTAACAATGCGTCAAAAATAATAATACAAGAATAAATTTAACCAAGGAGGTGATACACCAGTAGTATGAAAATTATAAGACACCAATTAAAGAAATTGAAGATGACAAAAATAGAAAGATACTATCTTTAGCCCACTGTATATTCTTATTTCCTTTATTATAGATTAATTGACCTTATAAGCTTGAGCTTTATTCTGGACTCTGTTCCATTGATCTTATATGTCTGGTTCTATATTACTGCCATACTTTTTTTGATTACTATAGCTTTGTCCTATAGTTTGAAATCTGGGATTGTCATACCTCCAGCTAATCAATCCATTGCAAACACCTATAAATCCAAAAGCAGATCGAAGAGAAGAAGAGCAGCAATTCTAGAAACAGAAAATCGACCACTTTCTGAAAGGTAGGACAGCGGAGAAGTGAATCCAAAGTGAAAGGAAGATAGACCGTTGGGGGAGGGGCCGGCTCCCGGCAAGCAGCAGAGCAACTGAGCACAAAATCAGGACTTTTAAAAAAGTCTGCTCCACTGAGGGACATTGCTCCAGAGACTAAACTGGGGTGAAGCCCATGCGGGGTCACAGAAGGATCGGGGGTGTCTGAGTGTCACAGAGCTCACACGTATTAGAGCGGGGAAGCCAGCTACAGAGACAGAGCCAAGGAGTGAGCTCTCAGCTGGGGGTTACCTTGAACCGGTCACAGGATGGGTGAGCCCGGAGCGCGGCCGCCGGAGGCCAGGGAGACGGGACTGATTGAGCGCTTTTCTCTGAGGGCACACTGAGGAGTAGGGCCCTGAGCTCTCGGCTCCAATAGGGCCAGAGACTGGGAGGCCGCCATCTTCATTCCCGTCCTCCAGAAGTCTACGGAAAGCCTTCAGGGAACAAAAGCTCCTGAAAGCGAACCCGAGCTGATTACTCAGCCCGGCCCCTGGTAAGGGAGGTGCAATTCTGCCTGGGGCAAAGACACTTGAGAATCACTACAACAGGCCCCTCCCCCAGAAGATCAGCAAGAAATCCAGCCAGGACCAAGTTCACTTACCAAGGAGAACAGCAGAATTCCAGAGGAGCAAAAAGCAAAGCATGGAATTCATGGCTTTCTCCCCATGATTCTTTATTCTTGCAGTTAATTTAATTTTTTTTATTTTATTTTTTTTCTTCTTCTAAATTTTTTTTAACTTTTGCCCTCTCCTCTTTTAACATTTTTTAACTAGTTTATCTTAACAATACCTTTCATTAAAAAAAATCTTTTTTGAACCTTGATTATTATAGTCATATTTTATCCTTCATTATATCTAACTTTTCTTTGTATACACATAGGGTTTTTTCTTCTAAAAAATTTGGGGTACAACTTCTAATAGATCAAAATATACCCTAAATCTAGCTCCGGGCTTGTTCTAGTCTCCGGCCGGAGCAAAATCTCTCTACGTTCTTTTTCTTTATTCTCCCAACCAACTTACTTTATCAACTCCTTTTTTAGAAATTTAAAAAAAAAATTTTTTTTTCATCTTTATAGGCATATTCTATCCCTTCATTGGGTTTACCCTTATATATGTTTTTCATTCTTTAAGATTTTGAGAGGTAGTTTCTTCTAAGAGACCAAAATACTCCCAAAATTAAGTGGGTGACCCTGTTCTAGTCACCAATCTAATATATATATTTTTTTCTTTTTTATATTTTTTTCATTTGTTTTCTTTTTTTTAATTTTTTTTTTTACCTGAACTTCTTTTTATCCCCCCCATGATTTGGGGTCTCTTCTGATTTGGTTAAAGCGCATTTTCCTGGGGTCTTTGCCACCCTTTTAGTATTTTATTTGCTCCTTCATATATTCTTATCTGGACAAAATGACAAGGCAGAAAAACTCACCACAAAAAAAAGAACAAGAGGCAATACCGAAGGCTGGGGACCTAATCAATACGGACATTGGTAATATGTCAGATCTAGAGTTCAGAATGACGATTCTCAAGGTTCTAGCTGGGCTCAAAAAAGGCATGGAAGATATTAGAGAAACCCTCTCTGGAGAGATAAAAGCCCTTTCTGGAGAAATAAAAGAACTAAAATCTAACCAAGTTGAAATCAAAAAAGCTATTAATGATGTGTCATACCTCCAGCTGTTTTGTTCTTCTTCAAGGTTGCTTTGGCTCTTTGGAGTCTTTTGTGGTTACATACAGTTTTTTAGGATTATTTGTTCTAGTTCCATGAAAAATAGTATTGGTATTTTGATAGGGATTACACTAAATCTATAGATCACTGTGGGTAGCATGGACATTTTAACAATATTAATTCTTTCAGTTCATGGTCAGAAATCACTTTTACCCCCTCCCTCCCATTTGTTAGAAAGCAAACAGATGACCAGAGCGATTTAGTACTTTACTCAGGGTGACCCAGACAATAACAGGCCAAACTGGGATTCAAATCCAGGAAGTCTGGCTCCAAAGGTTACAGTCTTAACTATCACCCCATCTCGGCACTCCATTAGTTATATTGCCTCTCCAAATTGACACTTGTAAGTATCAGGTTATTAGGCTGGCTCCAGATTTGGAAAACCACACAAAGAAAAAAGAGAACTAGAGCTATTTAGCAAAAAGCAGAGAAAGCCAAAAAGGAGATGTAATTATTGTATTCAGATACCGGTCTCCTTCCCAAATTCCTTCCTAACTCCATTTTTAATAAGAGGACATCAAGCTATCAAAGATACTGGGAGCAATGTGAAGGATAAAAAGAGTCTGAGATTCTGAGAGACAGGGGCTGAGAGATGTGTGTATCATGAGCCAAGGGCAATCCATAGCAGAGGACAGCCATGAATTAGAGGCCACCTGCCAACAGCCTCAGATTTTTATTTTCTAGCTAATTCATTTACCAAACACTCACAGGGTACCTACCCAACGCACATTGTTCTCAGCACTAGGAAATGCCAGAGAACAAACTGCTCCTGCCTTCCTTCCTGGTCTTATATCCTCCCTTCCTCTCCTGCTAAATCCACACTGGCCCTTCTGTATCACAGATCGTTCCCCCATCAGGACCTCTACACCTGCACTTCCCCATTCCTGGTGTGTTTATCTCCTGTTCTTCAAATGGTTCAACTTCTACATCATTTCCCCAGCGAGGGTGTCCCTAACATTCTGTCTAAATAAACATCTGGTGGCTTGTTCTTATATCCCTTAATTTTAATCTTTGCACTTATTGTATCTAATTTTTTTTCCATTTTTGTTTACTTTCTTCGCCTATTGAATTTAGTTTAATGACACTTGTTTTGTTTTTCATTTTAAATGGGCTCCCCACCCAACATGGGGTTTGAACTCATGACCCTGAGACTAAGAGTCATAGGTTCTACCAGTTGAGCCAACTTTAGCTAATGAAATCAGGAACTTCTGTTTTGCAGTTTTCTGTATTTGTGATGTTTTGAATAGTACTTAGAGAAGTAGTCTGTAAATATTTACTGAATGAATTAATAAGCAAGAAATTATGCTTCCATTTTGGGGAAGGTGTTAGCTTTGTTATTTTGACAGCCGGTGGTTGCAAACTAGAGAAAATATAATGTGCATTATGTGGTTGAAAAGGCTAAGCATAAGTGACATCCAAACTCCTCTTCTTAGTAATAGGACTCTGGAGTTTACTTCCCCTGGCATCCTTTACAGCAAGGATTTGGTCAATGTGGTGTGGGTGGGAAAATGAGGTGTGTGTCATTTCTAAGTCATGCCCTTAAAAAGGAAGGTAGATGTCACCACTGGCCCTTCCTCCCAACCCCTTCCGCTACCCAAATGATGTCAGGATCTAAAGACACCACTTTGGATCCGGTGATGGAAATCTTGTGTGTTGAGAATGACAGAGCTGCTTTGTCAACCTTAAATAGCTAACCTCTGCAGTATTATTTAGAGAAAAATAAGCTTCCATCTTATTTCAGTCACTGTATTGGAGGGGGGTGGTTACCTAGTTACAACAGCTAGGTCAGTACTCTAATAACACCGTTTTAAGTCTTCTTCAGCAATTGAGAGGGTCCTTTCAATTTCAATTTCCTGCCTCTTTCAGGAACTACTGCCCAAATACTATCCCCATATATTTTCATTTCTTTTATTTTATCCTTACCATCTTTCAAGTTAGGTTCTGTGTCCCGCAACACATTGCATTTGCAACCTTCCACGTGCTTAAAGGGAAAGGAAACAGTGTGAATTGCTCCTAATAGGAGCCAATATGCTATATGTCTCGCCCGTAATACCTTAATTCTCCCAATATGTCTGTGAGTCCAATGTCATTTCACTATTTTAAGCAAGAAACAGGCTCAAGGACATTAGGTGTTTTGTCCAAGATCACACATCTAGTAAGTGGCAGAGTGAGACTTTGAATCAGGTAATAGCCAAGTTGGCTCTTTCCACTACTCTATGCTGATACCACGGTACGCACAATGACTGAGGGCTTGCATTTGTGTTTTTAGATTTCTTTTGGCTCTAATTTCTTTTGTTAACTGCATGACTTTCACTTGTTGATTGTTTCTTATGACATCTTTATCCAACCCTTAGGGCCATATTTGGTTTTTTTATAAATTGCAGTAAAATAGAAGATAAAATTTACTATTCAGCTATTTTTTTAACTTCCTTTTTAGTTGTTGTTTTTTTTTTTAATTCAACTAGCCAGCATATAGTACATCATTAGTTTTTGGTGTAGTGTTCAACGATTCATTAGTCGTGTTTAACACCCAGTGCTCCTCACATTCAGCTATCTTTAAGTGTATAGATAGCTTAGTAACATTAAGTGCATTCGTGTTGTTGTACAACCAACCAACACCATCTACCTCCAGAACATTCCTATCATCCCTGAAAAAATACGGGATGCTTCATGAGTTTGTGTGTCAGCCTTGCACAGGGGACATGCTGTTCTTCTCTGCATTCTTCCAATCTTAGTACCCATGCGGGCCAAGGGAGCACAGGGAGCTTAAGTCATTGGTTTTCTAGTTCTTGGCTCCTTTCCTCCTTTTCTTTCTTTCTTCCCTTCAGTGATCTGCTGCCTGCAGCTTCGTAATGAACTGGAGTGTCCTAGTGATAGATGTGCCTGTTTAAAGTCATGAGTAAGGGGAAAGAGAAATAAACATAAAAGGGCCTGGCTTGGGTCCTATTTTCATCCTCTGCCCCAACCAATCCCCAGGGGTCTGAGCAAGGAAACTGGAGATTCACAAATTGCCTAATTTAAAACGGAATCATTTTGAAGTTGCTCAGCCCTTCAACCAGTAAGTTAGCAACTCTGACACGCTCCACCCCGCATGACTCACTGTCCAGTTTCGAGCACTGCCTGTCTCTCAGAGTTTCAGCCTCATCTCGAACTCCCAGGCCCTATCCTCCCTTTCTCCTTTCCTTCTTCCTACCCTCTCTCTTCTGGAGGTCATCCTTGTCTGCAGAAAAGCATGGCAGGGAGAAGGGTCCATGGTTTCAGGGGAGGAAACTAATTTTGTGCAATTTTCTGTGTTCCATGAAAGGCTTTTTCCGTGAGAACAACAACATTTGAGCATTTCCCATGTTCACTGTCCCCTCACTCCCTTGTGACTGTTCCCTACATCTCTACAAACACAGGAGTGGCCCACTTCTTCAAAAATGTTTTGTCCCCACAAATCCTGTTCATGGGAAGAGGCTCTGAGTTTAGTCTGTTCCTACCATTTATTATTAGTTTATTGCTCTGATTCAACACGTAAGCAAGCATTTGGGCTTCTAAATTATACCCTATGCAATTGTGAAGAGGAGAACTGGAAGCTATTGCCCCATGGATTCCATTACCATGCTTGCATAAGCCTGAACCAACCACCTTCCCTTCTCCTTCACCCCCTAACGGCCTCTGGGAAAGAGCTTGAGGTGCAGGCCTAGCAGCTCTGCCTCTACCCAGGATGCCTTCCAGGACCCAGTGGGAGCACCCTGAGGCTGTGTTGAACCCATCAGGAGATGGTGTGGATACCCAGGCCTAGTCCTCGAGAAACCAAAAATCTTACAGGCAGGAGCAGTCAGTAGGCAAAGCTATACCTGCTCTCAGTAAAAAGGTGAGCTCTCTTCAACACTGAGTTTGCAAGAGTGATAGTAATGATTAGTGGAAAGTGGGGCATCAAGAAGGTCTTCCTTACTAGAAAAAGTCTGCTAAGGTAGTTTCAGTAGAAATAATAATTCTTATAAAATTGTATGGGGTAAAATGAACTACTGGGACTTCATCAAGATCAAAAGCTTTTGCACAGCAAAGGAAACAGTTAACAAAACCAAAAGACAACTGACAGAATGGGAGAAGATATTTGCAAACGACATATCTTATTGGAAAAAGGGCTAAGATCCAAAATCTATAAAGAGCTTAGCAAACTCAACACCCAAAGAACAAAATAATCCAATCAAGAAATGGGCAGAGGACATGAACAGACATTTCTGCAAAGAAAACATCCAGATGGCCAACAGACACATGAAAAAGTGCTCCACATCAATCGGCATAAGGGAAATACAAATCAAAACCATAATGGGATACCACCTCACACCAGTCAGAATGGCTAAAATTAACAAGTCAGGAAATGACAGATATTGGAGAGGACGCGGAGAAAAGGGAACCCTCCTACACTGATGGTGGGAATGCAAGCTGGTGCAGCCACTCTGGAAAACAGCATGGAGGTTCCTCAAAAAGTTGAAAATAGAGCTATCCTATGACCCAGCAATTGCACTACAGGGTATTTACCCTAAAGATACAAATGTAGTGATCTGAAGGGGCACGTGCACACGAAAGTTTATAACAGCAATGTCCACAAGAGCCAAACTACGGAAAGAACCTAGATGTCCGTCAACAGATGAATGGATAAAGAAGAGGTGGTATATATATACAATGGAATACTATGCAGCCATCAAAAGAAATGAAATCTTGCCATTTGCAACAATGTGGATGGAACTAGAGGGTGTACGCTTAGCAAAATAAGTCAATTGGAAAAAGACAACTATCATATGATATCCCTGATATGAGGAAGTGGAGGTGTAACATGGGGGGTGTGGGGGGTAGGAAAAGAATAAATGAAACAAGATAGGATTGGGAGGGAGATAAACCATAAGAGACTCTTAATGTCACAAAACAAACTGAGGGTGGCCGGTGGGAGGCGGGGAGGGAGAGGGTGGTGGGGTTATGGACATTGGGGAGGGTATGTGCTATGGTGAGTGTTGTGACGTGTGTAAACCTGGTGATTCACAGACCTGTACCCCTGGGGCTAATAATATATGTTTATTAAAAAATAAAAATTATTTAAAAAATTGTATGGCGTGTTCTCATATTAATAGCAATACATATTCTTGGTAGGAAAGTCAGGAAAATTGTATATATATTCAAATCTTTCCAATCCCACAATACAGAGATAACTGTGTAAATATTTCTTAACCATGAGAGACTGTGGACTCTGAAAAACAATTTGAGGGTTTTGGAAGGGCGGGGGGTGGGAGGTTGGGTGAGCCTGGTAGTGGGTATTGTGGAGGACATATATTGCATGGAGCACTGGGTGTGGTGCATAAACAATGAATTCTGGAATACTGAAAAGAAATTTTAAAAAATAAATAAAAATTTAAAAACTTATCCCATTTAATTTTACTTGGATTTAGCAGGAAAAAAGGGGAGGTAAAACTAAAGGAGCTGAATTTTATGTACAAATTTCTTCAAAATAAGCTATTAGTTATTAAGGAACTCTTCAAATAAATTATTAAAACACGAGGCTGTGACACTAGTGTTAATGCATAATATTAAAAGCTTATGCTTCTTAATGGCCACAAGTTTGTTTCCAAATATCCAGGTTTAGATGACTATCCGGTAAAAATCCAAGGTCACCTTTGCTATGCTAAAAACAACAAAATCATATATTTTTTCCTGACCGAAAGAGAAAATGGGAACAAACTTTTTATCTAAGTGTACTCCCTGGGTGATTCTTCAAAAGAATTACTGGGAAAAATCTGACCTGTAAAGACTTATGTGCTATAAAAATAGCGATCCAGTTTCAAGAGTAAAACAAAGACACTCAACATGGGAATGTTTATACACTTTACCCGTTATAAATTCAAATGCATTTAATTCTGAGAGTCCATCGCTTTGTTTTACACCAACTGCTCAAAATCCAACTTGATTCATATTTAGACCATGCCTTTCCTGTAGAGTGTTTTATTCTATTTCCCAGATGATCTAAGTGGCCATTCTTTCTCTTGTTGAAAGAAGACAGACTGACACCAGCGTGTCATTGATAACAAGCTGTAGTGACACTTCTAGATCCTAATCACAAGATCTGTGTAGTGTTCCCCACTGTCTTCCTGAAGACTCATTCCACGGAGCCTTCTGATTTCCGATTCTAATTTGGACTAACTACTGTCTAAGCATGTGAAGCAACGGTCATCTCCTAGGATATCCTCCTAGATTGGGCTCTTAGATCCTGCATTTTCCTCTTTCTGGGGCTCTGTTTCTGTGTGGCTCTAGTATAGCTGTAAGTAACTCTCTTAGAAAAAAGGATTTAAAAGACAATCTTTCTGAGTCCTTCCCAGCATCTGAAAATATTTTTACGCTTTGTCTAGTGGGGATATATTTTGAGGTTCAAATAATTTCCCTCCAAATGTGGAACTCCTCACCCCATTGTCTTTCAGAATCCAGCATTGCTGGTGCCTGGGTGGCTCAGTCGTTAAGCATCTGCCTTTGGCCCAAGTCATGACTGCAGAGTCCTGGGATCAAGCCCCACATGGGGCTCCCTGCTCAGCAGGAAGCCTGCTTCTCCCTCTCCCATTCCCCCTGCTTGTGCTCCCTCTTTGTGTCTCTATCAAATAAATACATACATACATACATACATACCTTAAAAAAAAATCCAGCATTGCTGATGGGAGTCTGGGCCAGTGTGAGTGGAATCCCTTCACAGGCAAGCTTGTGTTTGCTCTGCAAACGTTAAGGATATTCTTTCTATCCTTGCAGGACAGAAATTTCACCACTGTGCATCTAGATGGACCCTTTCCTTCTCAAGACCCAAATCATTTCTCTATTTTGAAAACAGTGATGCCCTCCGTCTGTGTTCTTTTCATCCTGAGACTCCTGCTGGAGCACACAGAGGGTAAACTGCGTGGCTCTCTTCTCCTCGTTCTCATCTCCTTTTACATCACATACCTAAGTTTTGGAATTTTTTTTTTCCATTTATCTTCCAGATTACTAATTCAGTCCTTGGATGCTTCTATTTTTTAGACTTCCATGAAATTTCAAAATTGATTTTGGTAATCATATTTTCAAGATTTCACTTTGAGCAATTCTGGTTTTCTGATTATTCCTTTCAATGACAACATATTTTCAATTTCTCCACAGCTTCGGTTTTTTTGTTTTTGTTTTTTAAGATTTTAAGTAATCTCCCCACCCAGTGGGGGGCTTGAACTGACAACCCTGAGATCAAGAATCCCATACTCTACTGCCTGAGCCAGCCGGGTGTCCCTCTCAATGGGTTCTAATGAGACTGTAAAAGTTCCCCTCCTTCCAGCCTTATCTCCATTTACCCAAGGGGTAGTCTGTTCTATTTGTTTTACTCCTTTGTGCTGATGGGTTTTCTTTAATTCTCTGGTTATCTTTGTCCTTAGATCAGGACCAGTTTGCCCTGGGGTTCCCCTAGACTGCATTTCGAACAATATTTTGAGAGGTGAGGATTAGAGATGAGTGAAGTCTGAGTGAGGCATTCCAGGTTGACTGTTTTGTGCTTATTTGGGGGGCAGAAGTAAGCAAATCACGGTCAAGGCCAAGAACTTTATCGGACTAGGAAAAAAGTATTGTGCTGCGTGTAAAAAAGAGAGATAAAATTCGAAGGCTTAGGGTAAGTGTAAGATGGTGATTGACAAAGGATTTTTAATGGGGGAGGGGGTGACTATGCCAGTATGATAGGAAATGGGAACACTTCCAATTTACTGGTCACCAAAAACCCTGCCCCTATCCACACCTGCTGCTGTCGTCCCAGAGAGACATGTAAGCTGATTTCTATTTTTTTAGTTGCCTCCCCAAGAAACAAATATCTGCTCCTGCCTCTCCATGGGGTCCTACAGAACTGAGAAGTCACGAAGAGTTCTGAAAGAGGAGAGGCCCTGTTGTTCAGGGTCCCAGGGTACAGCACAGTCCTGGCAGGCCACTCAGGTTCTGGCTCAGCTCCCACTCTGGGCGGCCTGCCTTATTGCTCAACACCACCATGACAAGGCCATGTCCCCTCCTAGTTGGCCTTGCAGGTGGATTTAATACATAACATCCCTGCTACTTTGCCAACTCTGATTGGTACAGCAATTTTGATGGGCTTTGCATGCTATCAGAACTTTTTCTTTTAAAGCTACTACTTATGAAAATTTTCAAACACATTTAGAAGTAAAGAGAACAGTATAATGAGCCCGCATGTGCCTGTCACCCAGTGTCTTAGTCCATCTGGGCTGCTATAACAGAATACCACAGACTGGGCAGCCTATAAACAACAGAAATTTGTTTTCTGTTAAGGATATTCTTTCTAGAGGCCAAGATCAGGGGTGCAACCATGGTCAGATTCTTGCAAAAGCCCTCTTGCTGGTGCAAGGCCAACCATCTTCTCCCTGTGTCCTCACATAGGGGAAGGGGTGAAGGAAACCTCTTGGGTATCTTTTATGGGAGTGCTAATCCCACTCCGGAAGAATCCATCCTCACAACAGAATCACGTCCCCAAGGCCCAGTCTCCTAAAAACCATCACACTGGGGGGTTAGGATTTCAACATATCAGTTTGAGGTAGACATAAACATTCCAGCTTCAACAACTACATCAGTGTTTTGGCAATTTAAAAACCTACTTTTAAGCAGCACTCATTTTTCAAAATGAGACTTTCCTTTTTAATGGACATGTGGCTAAGCCCCACCTCCTGAAATTCTGAGCTCTAAACCCCTAAAAACATAGTTTTAAAAAGTTTCACAAGGAATTCTGATGCCCACAGAAAACTGAGAGCCCCTGATGTAACAAAACGAAAACAGAAACATGATTCTAGCACATACACAACATTCGAAAGGGTTTAATAGCAGAATACCCAGAAGACATAAAGAAAAAATGGTTATATTGGTCTATATGAAAAAAATGGAAATGGCAGTAGACCAAAAGACCACAAAAGAAAAGGAATACAAATAATACAATGAGAGAAATATTTTCAACTTATATAATATCCTCAATTCATGGCAAATTTTGATAAATTAGCTATATTTACTCAAAATAGCAATATTTGTAGAACCCCACAGACAAAAGCTATGAATAGACATAGCCTGTTCAGACTCAGATGAAAATCTGAAAATGACCAAAAAGCTATGTACCGATGCTAATTCTCTTTAGAGGTCAGTAAATTACAAGTTAAAATGATAAAGAAACTATATCTAACCATCATATTAGCCAAAACTGAAATGATTTCTAATCTCCCATGCTGGTAAGATTTGGGAAGAAGGCCACTCCCATTCAGTCACAGTAGGACTGTAAACTTTTTAGATACTAATTAGGCACCATGTATAAAATTTTTTTAAAGATTTTATTTATTTATAATATAGAGAGAGAAAACAAGCAGGCAGAGAGGCAGGCAGAGAGAAAGGGGAAAGCAGGCCTCCCACTGAGCAGAGAGTCCAACGCAGGGCTCAACCCCGGGACCCCGAGACCTCAACCTGAGCCGAAGGCGGAGGCCCAACCCTCTGAGCCACCCAGGTGCCCCATCCATGTATAAAAAATTTAACCCTTACACTCTGGGACCCAAAATCTTACTTCAAGGCATCTAGTCAGGAGAAAGAAAAGTCTAAATTTATTAAGATATGCAATAGTAATTATATATATTTCATACTAATATCATAACATCATGTTTCATAACATCAGCAATGAACATTTACTGAATGCTTACTATATGCCAAGAGCTGTGCTGAATGTGCTACAAAGGGCGTCTGAATTAATCCTTGCGACAACTTTAGGAGGTAGTTACCAATGATTTGTTTTGAAATGTGCTAGTCAGTGTTGGAGTTGGAACTTGAAACTGTCAATATGACTGCGGAGTTCACGCTGCTGGTCATTGCGATGTGCTGCCAAACTAAAGACAGATAACGAAAAAGAAAACTAACCCAAATGCCCTTGATAAAGGAATAGCCTTCACAACGACATCAACTACGAGAAACACAAAACACCCAGCCCCGCTTTGGTTTCACAATTAAAATCCACCTTGCAGGAAGGGAAGCTGGAATACCTATGTCTTCCACAGAAACAGAAAGAGAAAGTCATGATGAGGGAGAGACAAGTATGAAAATCTTTGCTGGATGGATGGCTTGGGAAGAGATTTCTCTCCTAAACAACCTCAAGATTTTTCTGCAAATTCCTGGTGAGAAGAGTTCTAACCAAGCCACTGACAAGATAAGGTTCCCCAAGCTTCCAATCAGAAGCAACTTTCTGGCTTCACCCCAACTGGCCCTCCTGAGGAAGAACACTGATGGTGTGAGCAACTTTTTTAATTGGCAGAGGAGTGGTGCTTATGAGGATTCTAAGGGCGCTGGAAACATGGCCTCAATTTCCCTGAGAAATCATCGCTTGTTTGTTGTATCTCCTTAGAATTTGGAGAACATGTCATGAATCCTATGTTCTCACCAAGCCTGTGGCTGACTCTACTTTGAAGTCTTATTAACTCCTGGTGGAAAGAGAGAAGCTCCCTATCAATGACACGATCACTTGCCCCCATGTTCTGGGCTACAGGGTAGACTCTCCAAAGCCATCTCACTCTAGGTTTTATGCGTGAACTGTGAGAAAAGATTCCACAGATAAACCACATGCCAGAGCTGGAGCTCTGGGAGCATATACCAGAATAGCTTCTCAGTTTGCTTTAAAATAGATTTAAATCTATAGTCAGTATAAACAAGTCACAAAGACCAGTGTAGACATTGTGTAATAAAGACTATTAATCTAACTGTGTGTGCCTGAAATTAATACAAAATAAACAAGGAACAAGTATTATCCCAATAATCTATTTAAGAAACCATGACAGCCACAGTCTCAAAATTATTTTTTCTTATCATCAACTGTTATTAATAGCTACTTAACCTAACCTCGTTCTCTTTTCAGACTCATGGGAGTAAACACACTTCTAACTTGTGCAAACCTCTGCCTTACAGTAAAATCTTTGAGGCATATTTACTGCTAAAGCACAAAAATGTGGTATTTCCAGATGATTCTTCATGCCAAGTCCTTATCAAAAGCTCCTATTAAACTATTTTCTTTTAGGAAAAGTTTGCTTATTACCAGCTAATCCCAGAAGACAAAGTTGCTCCCTTGACATGCCCAAGAATCCTGAGCAATCACACATCTTCCCAGATTTGACCACAACAGAATGAGAAAAGACGGAGTTGAAGCATCATATAGATGAGAAGCGCTTGGGTTCTGGGCAGATTATTATTTGGATTCAGATCCAAACTGTCATTTATGAGCAAAATATTCCACCTCTCTGTAAACTGTCTTCCCTGTAAACTGTCTGTAAAGTGGGAACAATAACTGTTCTTCCTTCACAGGTTTAAGAAGCAGATGAGAAACTGCATATAAAACATATAGCACTAGGTCTACACAGAGGAAACACTCAGTGAACATGATCTGTATTTTGTGTGTCATGAAAAAAACATCTTGAGGGATCCTCCTTGACAGTTGAAAGAGTGGTTAAGTCCTTAGCTCTGGCATCTAAAACACTTGGTTTCAAATACAGTTCAGATATTCCTAAGCGACGTGACCTTTGATTTTTTCTCAACCTTTATGAGCCCTCTCTTTAACCTATAAAAATAGAACTACAGTAACCTACTTCTTAGGGTTGTTGGGAGAATTAAATGAGATAATGCATGGCCTCTCCAGTGCCTAGCAAAATAGTAATTGTTCAATAAATGTTAGTGGCTTTTTTTTTTTAACTTTCATTTTATACTTATTATTTCAATTTCTGGTTAAATCAAATACAGTTGACCCTTGAACAACACAGGGTTCAACTATGCAGCTTACAAATTTTTTCAATAAATACAGTATAGTACTTTTTAAAGATTTTTATTTATTTATTTGACAGAGGGAGATATGGCGAGAGAGGGAACACAAGCAGGGGAAGGGGGAGAGGGAGAAGCAGGCATCCTGCCCAGCAGGGAGCCGATGCAGGGCTCAATCCCAGGACCCTGGGATTATAACCTGAGCTGAAGGCAGACACTTAACAACTGAGCAGCCCAGGCACCGTAGTACTCTTAATGTATTTTCTCTTCCTTATGACTGAGAGGGAAAGAGAGAGAGGTGGCAAGAGCAGCAAAGGGAAAGAATCTTCAACAGGCTGCATGCCCAGCACAGAGCCCAGAACAGGGCTGGATCTCACAACGTTGAGATCATGACCTGAGCTGAAATCAAGAATCAGACTCTTAAAAAAAAAAAAAAAAAAAGTCAGATGCTTAACTGACTGAACCACCCTGGTTCCCCCTTATGAGAATACAATATGTAATACATAAATCATATAAAATATGTGCTAATTGACTATCTTATCAGTAAGTCTTTCAGTCAAGAGTAGGCTACTGGGGGACGCCTGGGTGGCTCAGTTGGTTAAGCAGCTGCCTTCGGCTCAGGTCATGATCCCAGCGTCCTGGGATCGAGTCCCACATCGGGCTCCTTGCTCGTCAGGGAGCCTGCTTCTCCCTCTGCCTCTGCCTGCCATTCTGTCTGCCTGTGCTCGCTCTCTCTCCCTCTCTCTCTCTGACAAATAAATAAATAAAATCTTTAAAAAAAAAAAAAAAGAGTAGGCTACTGGTATTAAGTTTTGGGGAATCCCGGGCACCTGGGTGGCTCAGTGGGTTAAAGCCTCTGCCTTTGGCTCAGATCATGATCTCAGGGTCCTGGGATCAAGCCCACCATTGGGCTCTCTTTTCAGCAGGGAGCCTGCATCCCCCTCTCTCTCTTTCTCTGCCTGTCTCTCTGCCTACTTGTGATCTCCGTCAAATAAATAAATAAATAAAATCTTTAAAGAAAAAAAAAGTTTTGGGGGAATCTATAGTTAAACAGGAATTTTCAACTACATGGAAGTCAGCTCCCCTAACCCCTCTACTACCCAAAGGTCAACTATACTTAGAACACAATTGATTCCCCTGTTTAAAAAATGCAGTAAGCCTGCAAATCTTGTCAGTCCATTTTTGGGAGGAAATCCTGGCTTACAAGTCAGAATATAAGGACTCTGTCAAGTGCTAGCCAAGTGATCTCAGAAATATCAGAAGCTTGTGTTTCTTAAACTATAAAATCAAAATGTCTTCTTTTATACAGTAGTAAGATTTTCATAGGGAGTAATGGATGAAACATGCTTTATTTATTATTTAAATAGATGCAGAAAAATCATTTGGCAAAGTACAACAACGATTTATGATTAAAAAAAAAAAAAAACACAGCAAAGGAAGTCCAGAGGGAATACACCTCAATGTAATAAAGGCCTTGTGTGGAAAACCAACAGCAAATATCATCCTCAATGTGGAAAAACTGAGAGCTTGTCCCCTAAAGTCAGGAACAAGACAAGAATGCCCATTCTTTTTTTTTTTTAAAGATTTTATTCATTTATTAGAGAGAGAGAGAGAGCATGAGCACAGGCAGACAGAGTGGTAGGCAGAGGCAGAGGGAGAAGCAAGCTCCCAAGGATGTCCATTCTTACCACTCTTATTTAACATAGTACTAGAAGTCCATGCCACAGCAATCAGACAAGAAAAAGGAATAAAAGGTATCCAAATTCATAAGGAAGAAGTGAAGCTTCCCCTATCTGCAGATGACATGATGCTATATACAAAAAACACTAAAGACTCCACCAAAAAAACTAACAGAACTGATAAATGAATCACCAGATATAAAAGTACAGAAATCTGTTGCATTTCTATATACTAATAGTGAAGCAGCAAAAAGAGAAATTAAATTCCATTTACAACTGCACCAAAAAAAAATAAAGTACATAGGAATAAATTTAACCAAAGAGGTGAAAGACCTGTACTCTGAGAACTATAAAACACTGATGAAAGAAACTGAAGAAGACACAAAGAAATAGAAAGACATTCCATGCTCATGGATTGGAAGAACACTGTTAAAATGTCTATACTACCCAAAGCAACTCACACACTTAAGGCAATCTCTATCAAAATACCAACAGCATTTTTCACAGAAGCAGAACAATCAATGTTAAAATTTGTATGGAACCACAAAAGACCCCAAATAGCCAAAGCAATCTTGAAAAAGAAAAGCAAAGCTGAAGGCATCACAACAGCAGACCTCAAGTTATATTACAAAGTTGTAGTAATCAAAACATTATAGTACTGATAATAAAAAACAGATACATAAATCAATAGAACAAAACATAAAATCTAGAAATAAACAAACAATTATATGATCAATTAATCTTTAACAAAGCAGGAAGGAATATCCAATGGGAAAAAGATAGTCTCTTCAACATATGGTATTGCAGAAACTGAACTGCAAATGAATGAACCTAGACCGCAGTCTTTAACCAAACAAAAAAAATAAATTCAAAGTGGATTAAAGACCTAATCTGAGACCTGAAACTATCAAATTCCCACAAGAGAGCACAGACAGTAATTTCTCAGACATTGGCCATAACAACGTTTTTCTCGATACGTCTCCTGAGACAAGAAAAATAAAAGCAAAAATAAACTATAAGCATGACATCAAAATAAAAAGCTTCTGAGCAGTGACAGAAACAATCAACAAAACTAAAAGGCAACCTACCGAATGGGAGAAGATATTTGCAAATGACATATCCTATAAAGGGACAGTATCCAAAATACATAAAGAACTTAACACCCGGGGCGCCTGGGTGGCTCAGTGGGTTAAAGCCTCTGCCTTCGGCTCAGGTCATGATCTCAGGGTCTTGGGATCGAGCCCCACGTCGGGCTCTCTGCTGAGCAGGGAGCCTGTTTCCTCCTCTCTCTCTCTCTCTCTGCCTGCCTCTCTGCCTGCTTGTGATTTCTCTCTCTGTGTGTCAAATAAATAAAATCTTTAAAAAAAAAAAAAAAAGAACTTAACGCCCAAAGACAAATAATCTAATTAAAAATGGGCAGAAGACAGGAGGAAACATTTCTCAAAGAAGACATACAGATGGTCAACAGAGGTAAAGATGCCAACATCACTCATCATCAGGGAATGCAAATCAAAACCACAATGAGGTATCAACTCACACCTGTCAGAGTGGCTGAAATAAAAAATAAAAAATAAAACATTAAGTGTTGGCGAGGATTTGGAGAAAAAGGAACACTTGTGCACTCTTCGTGGGAATGCAAACTGGTATAGCCACTGTGGAAGACAGTACGAAGAAGGTTCCTCAACAAATTAAAAACTGAACTACCCAGTGTGTAATCACATGGTTGGGTATTTACTCCAAGAATACGAGAACACTAAATCAAAGGGATACACATGCCCCCTGTGTTTACTGCAGCATTATTTACAAGAGTCGATCTATGCAAGTGGCCCAAGTGCACAGTGACGGATGAATGGAGAAGAAAGCTGTGGTGTATATATATGACAGGCTACCACTCGGCCACAGAAAAGAATGAAGCCTTGCTGTTCGCAATACCATCGATGGAGCTAGAGAGTATAATGCTAAGCCAAATAAGTCAGGCAAACACATGATTTCACTCATATGTGGAGTTTAAGACACAAAACAAACAAGGAAAGGAAAAAGAGAGAAAACCAAGAAACACACTAGAGAACACACTAATGGTTGCCAGAGTAAAGAGGGGTAGGGAAGGAACCGGTCAAACAGGGGAGGGGATGAAGGAGGGCTCTTGTCAGGATGAGCACTGAGTGATGCACCGAATTCCCTACATTACAAACTAACAGAACACTGCATGTGAACTATATTGGAATTAAGACAAAAACTTAAGAAAAAGCATGCCTGGGTGGCTCAGTGGGTTAAGCCTCTGCCATCAGCTCAGGTCATAATCTCAGGGTCCTCTCTGCTCAGCGGGGAGTCTGCTTCCCCCTCTCTCTCTGCCTGCCTCTCTGCCTCCTTGTGATCTCTGTCAAATAAATAAATAAAATCTTAAAAAAAAAACTTAAGGAAAAAAAGAAAAGTTTAAAAATAAAAATATACTTTTTTCTACTGAGTTTGTGAATTGTTTTATGGCTGAGAAAACGGAGAGAGATCCACGATACCAGCAAATGCATCTGCTTTCCCTTTCCCGCTCTGCAGGCTGGAGCACTGGCATCCTAAATACCTGACCATACAGATCTCTGTGTTAATCCACTCCTAGAATGGCTTGTCATGAGGACCGTGCATGTGTTCTGACCAGGAAGATGCTTGGAGCAGTCAAAATTTTGATAAAACCTGTGAAAGAGGAAGAAGAGGAAAGGCTTTCATCTTACAGTGAGTAAATCGATGTGCGAAGAACCCGAAGCATGCCATCCACAACTTCTTGCAACCGGCAGTAAGTGTGAGATCAGCGTACTTCCTCCCGGTATCAGAACCTATTCCTCATTCCCTACTTAAAAGAAAATATCCAAGAAAAAAAAAGAGAGAGAGAGAAATAATAACTTGGTGTGTACACACGTGGGTGTATGTATCAACTCTTCATCAGTGTGTATGTACAGAGAGTCTAAGTTTAGCCCGGCCTGGCAGAAAAAGCTAAGTGAGAGATGGCCAGGTGCGGGCAAACGTCTCCTTCTAGGAAAGCAGATTGGACCAGACCAGACGGTAGGCTAGGATTCCCGCCCACCCCCACACCGCTGCTGACCTTCATCTGAAGTAGGCCACGCATCCCCTCCTTCAAAACCTTTTCCTAAGTGTTACCAAGTCCTCTGCATTTAATCCTGACTCTTCATACTGGGGTTTCATCCTGCATTTCCATCCTTCCCCTGGCACTCCCTGTTCACCTCCAGTGTGCGGAGCTCCCTCAAATGTCCTAAACAAGGTGTGACTTCACCCTGCCCATGGCTTGAGCTCTCCTTGCAGCAAGAATAGCTTTTCCCTTCCCCGCCCCTAACACAGCACGTGGCCCAGCCCACCTTGGACTTCACCTCCTGGGGAATCTTCTCCCTTTCCCCCTCGTGCAGACCAACTCATCCCACCCTCCTTGCAGCCCACTTTGTTTTTGTGGACCGGCTGGTCAGCCCCACGGGGAGAAGCAATCTCCACGGGTGTTAGGTCCGCTCAGTATTCTGATGGAGCCATGGCTCTCTGGCTCCTCCACAAGCCCGAAAGGCAAAGACCAACCCTTTAGCTCTTTTACTTCTATGCCCTTAAGCAGAGCAGAGATATTTAAGAAATCTGCTGGCTTGACTTAAATAGAATACCATAAGGGAGCATATGCAACCCATCTTTAGAGCGACACCATGCTAAGTGTCTTCAGATGGCCCCCTAAAGAGTTTGTAAGGTCCAGTGGTAGAGGAAAGGGTCTTTGAAGTCACAATTCCTTTAACAGCTTTTACAAAGTTGCAAAGCCAACTAATCAGTCTAAAATCTCAGAAACATACAAGCCTAAGAGCACAACAGGCTCCTGCAAGTGCCAAGAGAAACTAAAAGTTAAAAGAACATGGATGGGGGTTGGGGATGGGGGGTACATTTTTGAGCTCTAAGGATTCTGTTGAGGTGACTTATGGACCAAGTTCTGGAAAATGTTAGGGTGTCTTCTTTCCTTCCAATATCCCAGCCACCTGAACAACATTTACTTGATTTTTCAAACCATCCAGAAAACTACAACCTCCTTCAAAATACTCAGGAAGTAGGGAAAAGTGGCACTGGAAAAATAATAGTGGTGACACTTGTTTCAAGCACATGTGACTTGCTTTTTCACTGTAGAGAATCTGATCTGTTGGTTTTGTTCCATTTCTAGCAGTGGCAAGCTGTTAGCACAATAGGGAAGTGGACCCAGTGCGGTCCCCACTTCTTCACATTTGTGACCTTTTCCTTAAATGCGATTCACCCAAATGCCGCATACCTTCATGTTGTTCCAGATCCCTTCGATCATAGAATAAGTTAATTTGGATAACTTGTTCACAGTAAAGTGTTCATGGCGCAAATGTTATTTTTCCCAAAGTTAACCTGGGAGAGACGACAACAACTAAACAAAGGGATTACTCTCTTATGGGGGTTTCAGACAATGTAGCAGACAGGAGGAAGGGTCTCTTGGTATCTCAGGGTGAATGACCCACAGTTTACCCAGTACAAGACTTGTTGTGACTCCCTGTGCTGTCCATGCATGAAAGTAACTGGCTACCCCCAGAGCATGCCTCCCCGATCTATGACTTCAGGGAGCGTAACTGCCTGAGCAGAAGTTGAACCCCCATCCACCACATGTGCACTGGACACAAGGGAAGGCCCATTCACATGACACCCGGAACCTGTTCAATGGAAGGTTTGGGCTTGAGGCGTCCACATCAGCCTTTCTTAGAACTGCACCACAATCTGAGACTCTTTCTACCCAAATTTCCCACGTTCCTTTCTCCTCCCCAGGTCAGACTTAACTGACAGTTCTCCTAGCCTCTTCCAGCTCTCTCCCCATTTTCCTCAAGGCACGTTCCCCAAATTTCTTGCACTTCTAATCCTGTCTGAACATTTGCTTCTTGGCAGAGCTGAGCTAACACACCTGCCTGAGGGCTATCTCCTGAAAGCCAGTGTCTACATCACCTCCCTTAGCCTACCCGTGTGAGCACACACTCACCAGGTGCTGACATCATCCTGCATCTGGCAAGTCAAGGTTTCCACTGAATCTCAGACCCTTCCCCACCACCACAGGGTCCCGTGGTCCAGAGGCAAGCACAGATCTGACATGCAGGGGATGCTTACCTCCCAGATGAAAGCGCTCAGTCGCTAGGGGCTGGGAGCTAGTGCATAAATGTCTCGGCCTCCTTTCCTTTTGTCCCCTTCTGAGCAGATCCCAGAGGAATGAAGTCCATAGTGGTCATAGTAGCACCCCCACAATGCACCCTTTAACAGGCCTTCCCTTCTTCCCTGGGCCACTGTTTCCACTCCCTTTCCCGCTTCCTGGGATCATCTTCCAAACGAACTCCCTCTACCCAAGTCCTTGTCTCATGTTCTGCTTTCAAGAGAACCCAAACCAAAATGCCTGTTATGTGAGTTACAGCAATACAATCATGGAAACAAAATTCTCCTTTGAGAAAACAATGCTGAGTATCTATATGGACTGCACAGTTTAAAAATATTCTATCTTTAAGTATGCAGACCCAATGCTTCCTTGAAGGGAATAGTATCCAGCCTCCAAGATGGCCCCACTGTGGGTCACCTCCCGGTGCTTATGCCCTTACGTAGCCTCTCCCACAATGAATATGAATGGGACAAAGGAGAATTGATGGTGAGGGACTTCCAAGGCCAGGTTATAAAAGCTATCACAGTTCCATCTTTGTCTCTTAGATCGCTCTTTCTAGGGGAAGCCCACAGCCATGCCATGAGGCCACTCAAGCAGTCCTGCGGAGAGCCCCACGTGGAAGTGACGGAGGGCTCCTGCCACTTGTGTGCAAGTGGGTCCTCCAGCCTGAATCAGACCTTCCGATGACCACAGCCCCAACAGACATCTGACTACAACTTCATGAGAAATTGCAAGCCAGAAGCACCCAGCTCGCTGGTCCAGAAATCTAGACCCTCAGAAACTGGGAAAGCAAGTTAATGGTTCTTGTTTTAAGCTAAGTGTTGGGATTTGCTATGCAGCAATACATAAATAATAAGAAGGAAGATTCGGAGCATTCTCACAGTTTCGCATATAGAAACTCATTAACACTCATACCAATCCTGTGAGTAAGCACAATTTAGTAGCTCCGCATATTTTTCTTTCCTATTCCCCCAGGGAAAATCTTTGCTCCAACGCCCCAGCATGATGTAGTAAGATGAGTACAGTCTGTCAACAGCCTTGAGAATGTTTAGAGAGTAAACCTTCCTGAGCTGCCATTTATTTATCTGTAACACTTGAGCTGGGTGACAAGCAGGGCTCCCTCCCATGTTCACATGCTATTATTGTACATCTATCTATTTAACTAAGTAGGATCTGCCTCCACTTTAAAGAGCAAAATGAAGAAATAAAAAATGAAGACTGAGCCAAACTTTGGAAGTTAGGGTGTTTAATGTTAGGACAGGAAGATTGTGCTGCTGGTTAAAAGTTAGCTCGAGGGATGTAAGAGAACAGACATGGATATTGACAGGACAAAACAAATATTTAGTAAGTGGCTATCAGGCATCTCTCTTTAAAAGCAAAATATCATCTCTTATACTTGAAGAATAATTCAGGATATAAAAGGAGTCAGGTGAGGGGTGACTTGGATAAATGGATAAGTCACATCTCAACTGCTTTTCCTATGTTCTGGTCTTTGGGCTCACAGAGGAGGGTGCAGAGTATGCCTCACCCAGTATAAACTCAGGTTCCAGAGACAGAGGCAACCTCTGGCCCTGCTTTAAGTCACTCCTAGTACACCAGCTTTTCAGTTTGGAAATTGCCAGGGTGGTTTCATGCTTTCTGCACAATAGAATCTCCCGTGCTCCTCTCCTGGGTGCCCCCCTCCCCCGGTAACGCTGCCCTTTTTGCTCCATCCTCTGGTGGCCTGGCATTTTGTATTATCTTTGGATCAATGAATCAGTCATCTGTGTCCCTAGAAGCATTTACCTTACTTACTGATTCTGTTCCCAGGTTACCCCAAGAGGAAACTGAGCTGCTTTGTCCAACATTTAAATACATTTCAGTTGATTTATTTATCTGTGTGTTACTTATGAAATAAGTTGCCACCAAAACCACCTCAATTACACCATTTTTTCTAAAGTAACTGGACCCACACTAGCACAACCATTGGTAAAAAAGTAATTACACATACACCTATCATATACCTCTCTAATTTCCATGTTCCTGATTTCTTACTCTTAGGGTCTATTTAAAGATTCTAAACCTGACCCAGGATTTTCTGAAAAAATGTACAAAGATAGATTCTAGACAGTCCTGTCATCTGGATTTTTTCTTTCTTTAATTCTGATCAACATTCAGAGACAATGTAGGTGGCCATTGAATGCACATATCATCAGTATGACTAGTTGTAAATGAACACAAGCTGGCCCACCCTCCCTCCCTTTAGAGCCTTGGAAATATTTCCCAGCTCTTGTGTAGTTGACTCACAGTGGATTCCAGTTACTCATTAGAACTTGAACTCAAGGAACTTCATTCTACTGACTAGTTTTTGCTCATCCCTGCTTTCTACAATTTTGCATGCATTAAAATATGAATGCATTTATTGAGCACCTGCCATCCCTGGTACATTGGTACCACTGAATTTCACCATCACCGTAACCCGATTAGTTGGGAATTAATAGCAGCATCCATCAGGTAAGAAACCAAGAATCAGAAGTTGTATCACTTGTCTGGGTCCATACAGCGGGTGAGAGGTGGAAGTGAGTTCAAAGACAAGTTTGTTTTTTGTTGTTGTTTTGTTTTTTACTCCTAAAGTTAGTATTTGCCTAACTTCCTTTTTCCCATCTGGTAAGAATATCAAATTCATTAACTGTACTCTTCTATTCAGATTTAACCTTGATGGATGAACAGGAATTTGATGTAGAGTTTCGTATTTGATTATTTTCTCACCCTAACATCTGTTTTTTTAATTGAAGTATCATAACATTGACATCTGATGTTATGTTAGTTTCACGTGTACAACACAGTGATTCCACAATCCTATATATTGTTACACTTGCCATGAACATCTGTCACCACACAACACTATCACAAGACCATTGACTACACTCCCTATGCTGTTCCTTTCATCCCTGTGATTTACTCATTCCATACCTGGAAGCTTGTACCTCTTACTCCCCTTACACATTTTGCCTAACCCCTCACCCCCTGCCCCTCTGGCAACCATCAATATGCTCTCGATCTTTATGGGTCAACTTATGGTTTTTTTTTGTTCATTTGTTTTGTTTTTTAGATTCTACATATAAGTAAAATCATGTGGCATTTGTCTTTCTCCGACTTAGTTCACTTAACAGAATACCCTCTAGGTCCGTTCATGCTGTCATAAATAGCAAGAGCTCATTTTTTTTTTAATTTTTATTTATTTATTTGACAGAGATCACAGTAGACAGAGGCAGGCAGAGAGAGAGAGGGAGGGAAGCAGGCTCCCTGCTGAGCAGAGAGCCCGATGCAGGACTCGATCCCAGGACCCTGAGATCATGACCTGAGCCGAAGGCCGAGGCTTAACCCACTGAGCCACCCAGGCGCCCTAAGAGCTCATCTTTTTTTATGACTTAATAATATTCCTCTGGGGGGGGCTACTGATGGATACTTAGGTTGCTTTCAAATCATGGCTATTATAAATAAGACTGCAATAAACACAGGTACGCAGATATCTTTTCAAATTAGTGTTTTTGTTTTCTTTGGAGAAATGCCTAATAGTGAAATTATTGGATCATGTGGTATTTCTATTTTTAACTTTTTGAGAAACCTCCATACTGTTTCCACAGTGCTGTACCAGTTTGCATTCCCACCAAGACAGCATGAAGTTTCCTTTTTCTCCACATCCTCGCCAACACTTATTTTTTTTTTTGTCTTTTTGATTCTAGCCGTTCTGACAGGTGTGATGTGATAGCTCCTTGTGGTTTTGATTTACATTTCCCTGATGGTGAGTGATGCCAAGCATCTTTTCCAGTGTCTGTTGGCCATCAATATGCCTTCTTTGGAAATCTGTTTATTCAGGTTCCTCTGTTCATGTTTTACTTGGATTATTTGGTTTTCTGCTATTGAGTTGTATACGTTCTTTACATATTTTAGCTACTAACCCCTCATCAGATACATCATTTGCAAATATCTTTTCCCATGCAGTAGGTTGCCTTTTTGTTTTGTTGATGGTTTCTTTGCAGTGTAGAGCTTTTTATTTTGGTATAGCCCCAAAAGTTTATTTTGCTTTTGTTTTCCTTGCCTGAGGAGACAGATCTGGAAATCTACAGATCTACAAATGCCAATGTCAAAGGGATTACTGCCAGGGATTTCTTTAGTAGCTCCATGTGTTTTTTGTTTTGTTTTGTTTTGTTTTTTAATTTTTTATTTTTTATAAACATATATTTTTATCCCCAGGGGTACAGGTCTGTGAATCGCCAGGTTTACACACTTCACAGCACTCACCATAGCACATACCCTCCCCAATGTCCATAACCCCACCATCCTCTCCCAACCCCCCTCCCCCCAGCAACTCTCAGTTTGTTTTGTGAGATTAAGAGTCACTTATGGTTTGTCTCCCTCCCAATCCCATCTTGTTTCATTTATTCTTCTCCTACCCCCTTAACCCCCCATGTTGCATCTCCACTTTCTCATATGAGGGAGATCATATGATAGTTGTCTTTCTCCAATTAACTTATTTCACAAGCATGATACCCTCTAGTTCCATCCATGTCGTCGCAAATGGCAAGATTTCATTTCTTTTGATGGCTGCTTAGTATTCCATTCCAGACTTCAAGCTCTAGTAGCCCCATGTTTAAAACAAAAGAACACAAGGCAATGAGAAGTAAAGTAGTTAGCCAGGGCCACTCACTTACCCAGTACAAGAGCAAGGATGGAAGCAAGGCAATCTGGCTTCAGTGTCTATGCTCTCAACCACCACACTGCCCTGCCTCGGTTGTGGGAGTTGCCTTCAGAAGAAAGTATTTGTATTTTTCAACTTACTCAGAATAATACTTTGTACCCTAAAAAATTTCCTCTCCTCTTTGGCACTTAAGCATAGGTCTTTTTTAGAAGTTGACTCCGGTTCAGGACATGATTTCTGACATGGAGTAAACACGACTTTCTTCCAGGAAACACACTTCTAACATTAAAAAATATCATTGGGAAAAAGTTTTCAGTGATCAGAATTTCACTGCCAAGCTCTTCGGAGGCCCACAGACTTCAAAACAAGGCACTTCTTTCAGCCCATTGGCAATGTTTATTTGTCCTCAGTGGATGTATATGCAAACAGCTGGTGGTTAATCTTCCTGGAATTCCCACCACTGTAATTAATCTGCATAATTTGGCATTTGTTGATACTATCTTGTATTTTTGACCTTTTCTGTTAACCATCACCCTAGTTCAATGATCAGCTCTTTGAGCAAAAGACTAATGGCTTATATCTCCTCTACCCTCCGTAGTTCCTTGCACATAAGAAGCCTCCCCAATGTTTGCTTATTTAAGACATTTCAGACCTTCCAAAATAAAAATTGTTCTATTTGTTCTCTGAACTGCTCCAAATTCCACAAGCTTCTCTTGCCTCTGGCACCCATCATTTCTGTGCTGAGAGTTGATTAGCCCACCCTGTCAGGCTGGAAATAGAATGATAGTGTTCCAAGGGCTCTAACTGTGCCCAGTGGAACCAAGCCAAAAACCACTGTAGGACTACTATACTCAGTGCTCAACCCCACGCTTCAGGAGGGACTTCAGCAAATGGGAACTGCTCAGAGAAGGGCGACCAGGGAGAGAAAGGTCTGAAAACCTAACCACGCAGAAGCTGGAGGACACAGTTCAGAGAAGACTACACTTGGAGCAAATGCTTAGGATTTGGAAAGCCATCCGGGAGAGGACGACAGTGCTCATTCTGAGGGACACCAGAGCCTTACTCCCCACCAGCCATTTCCAATGGGATATTAATATGTGGTTATCAAGAGAAGAGTTGGGTGGGTGAATACATTTGGAAAATGCTACAAAGGCAGACCCCTCTGAGATGCACAAGGCACGTTAGCATACAAAAGATTCTGAGATAATCCTTTCAGAGAGAAATCTTTGTCAGAGTTTATTTACCTACTTGCTGTGTACTATGATCCTCTTTCATTTCCCCATATAAGCCTACTAGCATCTCATACATAGCACACTGGGAAAACCTGCCCTAAGAAACCACACCAGGGCTGGTTTTCAGAAATTACCAGGAGGTAGGCTTGGATACAATGTATAGTATCTCCCAGCATTCAGGCCGGCCAAAGACAAGGAGCTGTCTTGTGAGGTCAGGAGTGCTGTGCCACTGAAGTTGTTCAAAACAGGCCAGATGCTGTGAAAAGTCCTATATCAGGCCTGAAATTCTGGATTCTGTGATAACTGGCAGGAAAAAGAAGGAATTCCCATATTGAAGTTTGCATGCTCAGTTGGTCCTCCATCTGGAATCGGGGATCTCCACTTCGTCACTCTGCTTATGTTCCAATTACAGCATTATAATTATTTATAAACATGTCTGTCCCTCTAGACAATGACGCAGTCTGGAGAACACAGTCCACCTGATCCTCAGCTATGCAATGGAAATTATCATAGTACTTACACCATAAAGTTACTGTCAATATTATAATAGTCATTTTACGGGTCGCTGTGGACTGTGTCCGACACAGCTCAATAGATCCAGCAATACTTATATATGTTGGGACAAGAGCAACTCTGAGAACTCTAACACTAGATATTAGATTCTTTGAGATCACCATCCATTTCTTATTTTTGTCCGTACCACTTATTACTATCTTAGATATGTAGGAGGCACTTAATAAAGCCTTATACAGCACATAGATAGGTTGAGGAAGGGATAGAGGGATGGTCTTGTCTTCATTTCAATAGCTCTCGGTGTCTTCATGGGTCTGGTCCATCAATATCTCTCTGCAAGCCCACTGCACAGCTCCAAGTCTTCCAGAAGGGACACCTCTCCCCTTCCCTTCTCTTGGGGGCTCTGTAATTTCAGACCAAGGCCTTCTCAATTTTTTCCACTGAAGAACCCCTTTCCATGCAGGAGAATGGTCAGAACTTCCCTTACCATCCAGAGTCTACGGGAATGGCCTAAGATAACCCAAGCTCAGTATTTTTTCTAAGTCTGATTTTTATCTTAAAATTGAAGAAAATTTGCAGTTTAAAATATGAACTGTGCACTTTTAAACAATGTTTTACATTTTTGCCAACAGGTAATATTGATGTTCTATAATACGTTGTGCTCATCCTGTAGCTTCCAGCCCCTCCAACACTCTGATGTGTACTTTTAAGAGATCCACGGCCCTCCAGTTCCAGAAGTCTGCAACTTCTCTTTACCCAAATCCACTTACTCTATTTTGTTTGTTCTGTGTGTAGACTTGCACCCTGGAATTCGATGTTTCAGATCCATTTTTGTTTCTGCCAATAATACATCTCCAGCAACATTCTGGAAGGCAGGGAGTTTGTCACATTTATTGATATATTTGCTTTGAGGCATAAATGGAGAAGACACAGACATGAAGTCTAAGGATATTCTGTCTGACAAAGAAGAACGACCATTTATACAACTTTTAAAGTAGCAGTTCTCAACTTAAATACCACTAGCCCTGAAGACCAATTAGCATAAAAAGTATTCAGAGGCTTTTAAAAAATATTACATAGAAGAGAAATGCTGGAAATCTAATTGGCTCAAAAGAATTTTTTTAACTCACAAAAATGTTATGATTTCAAAATACAGGCCAAGACTTCATCCTGCTAAGTGGTTTCTGTTTCCAAGCTTATCTGAAAAGTTGCTAATTAGCTCTACTGTTTCATTTACCAACCCCTCAGGCCCAATCCTCTAATCTATCCAGAGTTCCTCCTGCATCGGACTTCCTACTTGAGAAGCAGCATTTCACTTGCAAGTACTGAATCAGAAAGCCAGGGCCTAAAGAAATGATAGACTTAATAAGAGAAAAAAGAAAGTAAGATTTTAAGGACACCTGGCTAGCACAGTCTGTTAAGCGTCCAACTCTTGATTTCAGCTCAGGTCATGATCTCAGGGTTGTGGGATCAAGTCCCACATCAGGCTCTGCACTCAGCATGGAGTCTGCCTGAGACTCTCCCTCTTCCTCTGCCCACTTCCCCACTCATGTGTACTCTTTCTCCTTCAAATAAGCAAATAAAACTTTTTTAAAAAGTAATTTTTTTTAAGATTTTTATTTATTCATGGACAGAGAGAGATCACAAGTAGGCAGAGAAGCAGGCAGAGAGAGGGTGGGGGCGGGGAGCAGGCTCCCTGCTGAGCAGAGCGCCAGATGCGGGACTCGATCCCAGGACCCTGAGATCGTGACCTGAGCCGAAGGCAGAGGCTCAACCCACTGAGCCACCCAGGTGTCCCTTAAAAAAGTAATTTTTTAAAGAAAAAAATTGTACCTATACTCTCTGACCCTCTCTCATCTGGAATATAAATAAATCTCACCCTTCTTACCCCACAGGAAGGGTTGGGCTCTCCAACTCCTCACCCCAAGCCCAGTCCCAAGACCCCAGCTGAGTCAGAGCCCCAGACCCTCCCATTCAGCCAGAAGGGAAGACGGTAGGAAGACCCTCCATCTGAAGTTGAATACAAGGAGTCATTTTCCCCAGTATTTCGTCAAGGCCTTGACTTTAATGACAGAATTTGGGAACTTCTGCTTCTCACCAAGATGGAGTGACAGGGAATGTATTTATTCTTATTCTAGAAACATCTTTAAATATATATACACAGGGGCGCCTGGGTGGCTCAGTGGGTTAAAGCCTCTGCCTTCGTCTCAGGTCATGATCCCAGGGTCCTGGGATCGAGCCCCGCATCGGGCTCTCTGCTCAGCGGGGAGCCTGCTTCCTCCCCTCTCTCTGCCTGCCTCTCTGCCTACTTGTGATCTTTGTCTGTCAAATCAATAAAATCTTTAAAAACACACACACACACACAAATATATATGAAACTCTGGTTTACAAGACACTGGACACCAGGCAGAAAAGAAAGTGACTCTTTAAAGAAAGGAAACAAACAAGAAATAAACCCAAGTAAGACTGACAGATTCGGAGTTAAAGAAATGCAGCTGAAAGGCCAAGCAGACCGAGGCAGCTGGGAGGCCCATGATCTGGGCGCAGGGCAGAACACCATTAAGGGGAGAACTGCACAGAAACAGACAAAGAGAGCAAGCGCATGCTCCAGAGATCTGCAGAGGACGTCCCCCCGGAGTGCTCAGCAGAGTCCTGATCAGCGTATGCACGTGAGAACTGCTTGCGGGGTCAGAGGGATCAGCGCCTGGCACATGCACACACCCAGGATTAGTGCCTGTTCTTGCCAACCAGACCAGAAAACATAATTCACGGGCTGCGTGGCGGACACTCGGAAGTATTGAGCATCAATAGTGAGGAATAATTAACCCTAAACTAAAAACAGTTCTAGCTCTGCCTAACAATCTTAAAGGCAAACCCTGAAAGGATCCAACCGTTCCAAGTAAATTAACTGCATCCCAGGACAAAGCCCGGGAGTATTTATCAAAATATATAAATATCCAGTGACCAACAAGGTAAAGCTTATAATGACCCATCAAAAGTCATTGCACATGCAAAGAAGCAGAAAACTAAAATCCATTATAAGGAGAAAAAAACAATCAGTTGAAGCAAACCCAGAATGGATACACTTGCTAGAACTGTAGAAAAGTAGTTTACAGGGGCGCCTGGGTGGCTCAGTGGGTTAAGCCTCTGCCTTCAGCTCAGGTCATGAACTCAGGGTCCTGGGATCAAGCTCCACATCAGGCTCTCTGCTCCGCGGGGAGCCTGCTTCTCCCTCTCTGCTTACTTGTGATCTCTCTCTCTCTCTCTCAAATAAATAAATAAAATCTTTAAAAGAAAGAAAGAAAGAGAGAAAGAAAAAAAGAGAGAAAGAAAGAAAGGAAGGAAGGAAGGAAGGAAGGAAGGAAGGAAGGAAGGAAGGAAGGAAG
>NW_019154124.1:3279360-3297772 GCF_002288905.1 Enhydra lutris kenyoni
AAACATAAAAAACAAATCATAGGGTCATTTGGGTGACTCAGTCCATCAGTCAGTCAGTTAAGCCTCTGCCTTTGGCTCGGGTCATGATCCCAGGGTCGTGGGATTGAGCCCTACATCGGGCTCCCTGCTCAGTGGAGAGCCTTCTTCTCCCTTTCCCTCTGCCTGCTGCTCTGCCTGCTTGTGCTCTCTCTGTCAAATATATAAATAAAATCTTAAAAAAAAAAAAAAGGAATCATATCTAAATATAAACTAGGAGGACATTTTTATGACATTGTATTAGGTGGAGATTTCTTAGTTATAATACTAAGTGCACAATCTATAAATGGAAAAAATCAGACTTCATTAAAAATAAAAACATTTCTTTGAAAGATGCTTTTTAAAAAAGATTTTATTTACTTATTTGAGAGAGACAGAGAGCATGGAGTGGGGAAGGAGTAGGGAACCAAGAGGGAGGGAGAAACCAACTCCCTTCTGAGCTGGTCAGATGCTTAACCCACTGAGCCACCCATGCACCCCTCTCTGAAAGATACTCTTAAGAATGAAAAGACAAACCCCAGGCTTGGAAAAATTATTTACAAATCAAATATGTGATAAAGGACTTATAACCAGAATATGTGATGAACTTCAAAAACTCAACAAGTGAACAACAAACCATAAAAAATTTGACAAAAGATTTGAATGAACACTTCAAAGAAGATACAAAGATAGCAAACAAACATATTTTTTAAAAAAATGCTTGACATCATTAGGCATGAAACTCAAATTCAAGTCACAATGAGACACCCTTATACACCGACTAGAATTGGTAAAATATATAAAAAGTAAACATACGAGCTTGGTGAGGTGTAAAGGAATTAATCTCATGCACGGAATGCACAACGGAGCAACTGCTTTAGAAAATAATATTGGTCATTTTCTGGCTAACTAACAATATTAGTTAGTTTCTTAAAGTGTTAAACATTCTCTGACATATGACCCAACCATTCGCCTCTAATATTTAGCCAAGAAATGAAAGCACACATCCAGGGCGCAGAAGTGTTTACAGCAGCTCAATAGAAAGGAACGAGCTATTGATATGCACAACACTGATGAATCTCAAAAATGTTGACTGAATGAAGTAAAAAAAAAAAAAAAAAAAAAAAAAAAAAAATTTAAACAAAAAAAAAAAAAAAAAAAAAAAAAAAAAAAAAACCCACATATAAACTGTATGATTCCGTTTCTATAAAATTCTTTAAAGTGCCGATGGTTGGTGACAGTTTCATGGGCATATATACATGTGACAAAACATCAAACTGTATGCTTTAAAATGTATAGTTTATTCGACGTCCTTTATACCTCAGTGGAGCTGGTAAAAAAAAAAAAAAACTAACAAAGGCAAAAAGAAAATAAATGTTAACTTGATTAAGCCAGTAAAAGTAAGAAAAGGGATAAAGAGGAACCAGCAAAATAAAATAAAACTAATCCTCTTACACTGTTGGTGGGAATGCAAGTTGGTGCAGCCACTTTGGAAAACAGTATGGAGGTTCCTCAAAAAAATTAAAAATAGAGCTACCCTATGACCCTGTGATTGCACTACTGGGTATTTACCCCAAAGATACAGATGTAGTGAAAAGAAGGGCCATATGCACCCCAATGTTCAAAGCAATGTCCACAATTGCTAAACTGTGGAAAGAGCCAAGATGCCCTTCAATAGAAGAATGGATAAAGAAGATATAGTCCATATATACAATAGAATATTACTCAGCTATCAAAAAGGGATGAATACCCAACTTTTGTATCAACATGGATGAGACTGGTGGAGATTATGCTGAGTAAAATAAGTCAAGCAGAGAGAGGCAAGTATCATATGGTTTCACTTACTTGTGGAGCAGAAGGAACAACAGGGAGGACATTAGGAGAAGGAAAGGAAAAGTGAGTTGGGGTACATTGGAGGGGGATATGAACCATGAGAGACTGTGGACTCTGAGAAACAAACTGAGGGTTTTGGAGGGGAAGGGAGTAGGGGGATGGGTAGGCCTGGTGATGGGTATTAAGGAGGGCACGTATTGCCTGGAGCACTGGGTGTTTGTTCTGCATAAAGAATGAATCTTGGAACACTGAAAAATATATATAGATCATTGATTTAACAGGGAAAATGAATAAATAAATAATAAATAACTGTTGCCAGTATATTAAATAAACAACAAACATAAGTTTGCATGAGATGAGCATGATCAATTGTCATTAAACGTACATAAACTGAATTAACCTGTTAAAAGACAGAGATTGTCAAATTGCCTTAAAAACAAATCCAAGGGGGCCTGAGTGGCTCAGTTGGTTAAACATGTGGTTTGGCTCTCACGATATTGAGCCCCATGTAGGGCTCTGCACTCAGCGGGGAGTCAGATTGAGTTTCTCTCCCCCTCTGCCTCTGCCCCTCCCTCCCACACTCTCTCACTAAAATAAATATATAAATCTTAAAAAAAAAAAAAAAGTCACATGCTATATCTTAAAAAACAGATGCAAAACAATAAACTGGAAAACTCATAATGTCAGTAAACCAATGATCTGCCTTGAATAGATACAAGGTAAAACTTGGGATACTCACTGATGTAATTTTACATAAATGATGATCCGGGGCGCCTGGGTGGCTCAGTGGGTTAAAGCCTCTGCTTTCGTCTCAGGTCATGATCCCAGGGTTCTGGGATAGAGCCCCGCATCGGGTTCTCTGCTCAGCGGGGAGCCTGCTTCCTCCTCTTTCTCTGCCTGCCTCTCTGCCTACTTGTGATCTCTGTCAAATAAATAAAATCTTTTAAAAAAAATGATCCGAGAGGATCCAGTGTTGATTTTTAAATTAATAATCTATCTAAACTAAGAGTTTTTTAAATAAGCATCTTGTCCTACTTGGAGGTTCTTGGAATGAAACTACTTGCTTGGAGGTACTTGTTGAATGATACAATGTGCTAGCCTATAATCTTTTATACCCAAGGCTTCTAAATTGTTGCTTTTAAGTACCTATATGTATTGAGACTTGATGAGAAGGGGCAATTTGTAATTTAACCCATAAGTTACTAGCTTTTTATCATTTGGAAGAAGACTGGAGGACACGGGTTTAATGTATTCGCCCTTTGCTAAACATTGGCAGCCAACAGATGTGACTCATCTTGGATAAGAAACATCTCTTGTGATTCCTCTTAAATGGGCCATGTAACAACTGGCCCTGTATTCTGTCCTTCGTTAATGCTCTCATCACCAGTCCAGAGAGTCCATCAGGGTGGAGAAGAGGTAAACAAGGACTGGGTCCAATTGATGACATGCCTGATTGACTGTCTATGAAGGACCAGAACTCAGTACGTATTCACAGAAGTCCTAAGTCGGTTCTGCCAAAGAGAGTCTGGAATGGTGGTTCTCAAGCTTTTGTCTGCAGCAGAATCACCCAAGGGTACTTAAAACAGATTTCTAGGTCCCACTGGCCCCAGGATGGCTGACTCAGGATGTCTGGCGGGGCGGGGGGGGTGCTGAGGACGTGTGTCTCTAACAAGCTCCTAGGCTCTGCTGATACGATCAGGGGGGCGGGGGGGGGGGGGAAACCACACCTTGCACACCATGTCTGTTTCACCCGTTTCTGCTTCTCAGACACGGCTTCAGGCTTTAATCACTGCTCTTGCCATTTTGGGGTGAAACACATCTGGTGGCATGTGTGGTGGTGCCTCCCTCGGATCCCTCTTTAAGACCTAGCACCTTCTAGCACCTCATTCCCTGGCTGCTGGGAATGTCGGGCACTCACTCATGTGCACGCACTCGCGCGCGCACACACACACACACACACACACACACACACACCTTAGCCTCACAACACTGGACAATCAAAGACCACCTGTGTGGCACTTGGGCATCAAGAATGAAGCAAACAGGGGTGCCTGGGTGGCTCAGTGGGTTAAGCCTCTGCCTTCAGCTCAAGTCATGATCCCAGGGTCCTGGGATCGGCCCCGAATCGGGCTCTCTGCTCAGCGGGGAGCGTGCTTCCCTTCGTCTCTCTCTGCCTGCCTCTCTGCCTGCTTGGGATCTCTGTCAAATAAATAAATAAAATCTTTTAAAAAAAAAAAAAAGAATGAAGCAAACACACACAATTTTCTGAGGCTCTGGCAAGGTAAGGAAGAAGGGGGCCTTTACTGCCTTCTCTGCCTCTGGCTCATCACCGCAGAGGCTGCAGCCACCACCAGCAGGGACTGTCAGCGGGATGCCCGGCGTGCTCGTCAGCCTGCACACTATCTCCAGAGCAATCAGTCTGTGTGTTTCCTCTGCAGCAGAAAACCCGACAGCACTCAGGTATGCCCAGCCACACAGGCAGGTGGGGGAGGAGGTAGCAGCTGGGGGGGAAACAGGGGTAGAACCTGGAGGGTTCCTAGCCAAGTAAGGGTTGCTGGGATCGCCCAGCCTGCCCACCCCCCACCCCCGGCCTCCACAGGAGGCTAGAGTTTCCCACTCTGTACTTGCAAATCCCTCAGAGACATTAAGTCTACGAAATGCTGGGCAAGAAACAGGGGTTTAAATGGCACTTTGGTCCTTTTGTTCATTCAACAAATATCTGAGGTTCTAGTGTGCCGGGCTCTGGGTTAGATCAAAAGAGATTAAAACACAATCTCTTTCATCGAGGTGTTCACAGTCAGGGGTAGGAGACAGACAAAAGACAGGCAATCCCAGTGAAGCATGATGCAAAGCATTATACACTGGGGGGTAAAAGCTGTGGGGCCAGAAAACCCATTTTCAATTCCTGTGTGACTCTGGGCAAGTCGCTTAACTTCTCTGGGTCTCCATGTCCTTATCTGTAAAAGGGGAACAATGGCAGAGCGTGTCTCATGGACAGGTCTGATGGAAGGTCTAAATGAGTTAATATATGCAAAGTGTTTAGAACTTGCCTGGTGCAGAGTCCTGATTGCTAGTTCTTGTTCAAACTGGCAAGGCAAAGAGAAATGTGCAGAGGACATCAGGGAGAGGTCAGGAAGCCAGAGAGAAAACTAACCGCCTCTGAGAGCTGCAGCTTGTCTTTTGTAACATGAGCAGATCAAAACAGAGGATCCCAGGGCCGTTTCTAGTAGGAGAGCCGCAGGCTAGAGATGCCTTCTAGTGGACACCTACTACATACCCTGAGGGCCAGATGCTGGGCACACGAAGTACTCAGAATTTACCCTGCTGTGGACATGTGTGAGTTAGAGAGAGAGGGAGGATATGGTTTCACTTGGATTCACAGGAGGAAGGACATCTCACAGCCAAGGGCACCAGCTGAGAACAGCCAGGGTGGTTCCCACAATCTGGCAGGCCTCCCTTGCCCAGGCCTCAGCATAGAGAAGCCACATACTCCGTTTCTGTGCGTCTCTCCTCCCCACACCCTCAAAGCTACCAGCTCCATCCCTGGGCCCATTTTCCTCTTCCAGTTGTAACTGCCACTAAAAGCCTGTGATTTCGCTCCTACATCTGCTCTCTTGGCATGAGGGACTACCAACCACACAGCACACGCTGGCTGGGAACTTCCAGAGGGCCATGGGCCAAGGCTTTGGGGAAAGTACCCTCTGTCCAATAACACTCAGGTCAAGAAAGGACACGGGATGACACATGAGAACACTGAAGCAAGGCTGGCAATTCCTTGGACAGTGACTCAGGAGTAGCCGGCAGGGTAAAAACAGGCCTGCAGGAAGTCCGGCATTGTGCAATGCAGGCCATCCCCTCTTGGCCACCAATCAGGAGTGGCTCTGGCCACGTCCATCAGCTTCACTGGGCTCAGCTGGAAAGGGTGATGTCCAGCTCACAGCCTCCCAGCTCTCACATGTCCTAACAGTGACGGCTGTGAAGAACAGAGAAATGACCAAGCAAATTCAGAGGGTCCCCAGGGTTTATCTTGTATTGTCTTACTCTCTACCACTTCTTGCCTTCTTTCTTCTCAAGTCTAATTAAGGAAAAAAAAAAAAAAAAAAAAGGCGGGGGTGGCGAACCAAGCCCTTGGAACAACCCGGATGCTAATTTCAATCCAAAACAGTGGGTTCGGTGAGCACTGGCCAGCAGCCCTCAGCAACTTCCAGCCCAGCCGCCCCGTGTTCCTCAGGCTGAAAATACCAGAGCCTCTGATGGAGCAGCTGCAGTTAAATTTAGCCCCAGCAAACCCAAGCAGCCTGGGAGCTAGAAGCAGCAGAGCAGACCCACAAACGCACCCATCACAGGTGTGAGAACCTCCAGCTACGTGCAACCGCCAGTGTGAAGGAGAACAAGGGAAGGGAGATGGAGTGGGGAGAGGTTCAAGGCCCAAAGACAGCAGTTGTCTCGCAGTAGCCCTCCCAAGCCCCATCAGCCCGGTGCTGCCATCAACACGTACCAGGCAGGTACCATAGGTGAGTGAGGCATAAAAATGGAAAGAAAAGAAGATGATGTGGACTGTGATGAACTGCAGGGTGACATCCCCTCAAAATCCACTGACATTTAGCTACGCTAGCCAAAGAAAACCCCACATTAGGTCTGCAGACTTTCAGCGTGACTCCATCATTTACCTGCGTGGAGTGCGCAACCCCATGGCCATTCATTCATTCTTTCTTTAGTCTCCCATTAAATGCCAACAGACCGTGAGCTTTAATATCTCTTAGCTGAGTTATTCTGACTAATCCCTTTGTTTCAAAAAGAAAGGAAGAAGAAAAGAAATGATCAGCACATATGAATGAATTAATAGGTAAATAAGCCTTTATTAATATGTTCAGAATGAATTAAATGTTAACTGTATAAAGTAGCAATTGCTGAATGCAAAGAAAGTTTGGCTTAGACTCAGGCTTGAGTCTAAATCCTGGCTTTGACACCACTAGAAATTAATTAACTTCCTCCCCTAAGCTGCAGGTTCCTCTTTGGTAGAATGGAAATAATACACCTACCCTGGACTGCTATGGAGATTAAATAACCCCAGACAGTGTTGAAAGTGAGATGTCTCATACACAGTAAATGTTATACGAACTTCAATCATCTGACAGCCAGGTTCTGTAGGACAGGGACAAAGAGTTGGAGGGAAGAAGATGGTGGGACAGCCTTTCACCCACCAGAGCTTTCCTGGAAGCTGGGAACTTCCCCAGCTTTGAGTTAGAGGGTTTCTGAGCCCATGGGGCCACACTGCCCCCCAGTGTCCATTTGTCACACTGCAACCACCCTTAAGCTGAATTGTCCCCGTTCTCTCTCCTGCCATTTGAGATAGTGGAACAGGAAGCTAGCAGACCTTCTTCATTTTTTCTACTCCACATGAGCCCCTCATGCAGTCTTGTGCTGAACTGGGGGGTTGTTGAAGGTAACTGAGACTGCAACGCCCTCGCTTGTCCCATCACCCAAGCAAGCTGCCTGCACTGGAGGGCCTTTTTCTAGCCTCTCTGACCCAGGGTTTAGATTTCTAGCCCTGAGAGTGTACTGGAGTACCCTGGAGGGGTTTAAAATAAATGCTATTTGTACATCACACCCTACTCCAGACCTACAGAATCAGTTTCTCAGAGAACAGACTAGAAAATCCATATGGAAAAAAACCTCAAGAGATCCCAAATTCAGCCAATTTTAAAAACACATTGCTTTATTCCATATTGTGCTGCTTCTGGTCACCTCCTGGGTCTATCGTGGCTTTGTAAACAACACAAGCGAGAAAAGCTCTCCCTGCACTGAAAATCAGTGTTCATGTGGAGCCGAAAAAGTGAGGGGTAAACAGCCAGGTGAGAGGGAGTAGATGGAGAACGAGAGAAAAAGAGAGACTAAGAAACACACAGAAAGGCAGAAAGAATGGAAGGAAACAGAGGCATGTGATGTTCGTGCACACATAGAAAGAAAAATTGGGGAGACAGAAAGATGGGGAAGGAAGGCACATTCTCATGAGTGGGCCAACATTTTGGTACGGCAAGAGATAACCTAATCAAACCAAATCAATGGACGAGTCCCAAGTAAACAAAAAAAACTTTTCAATCTAGGCATGGGGTTATTATCTATAATATGCAAAAGCTCTCAGACATTGGCAATGATACAACCGATACTAACAACACAATAGAGAAATGAGCAAAGATATGAAGAGATAGCCTAAACAGCCAACACATGAAAAGGTGGGTGAGTTTGCTAGTGGTCTGGAAAATGCAGATTATTACTTTATGCCCATGAGGCTGGCAAAAATCAGAAAACCATGTACTTCCCACTTGGTAGGATGTAGGGAAAATTATTTTTTTAAGTCTTGGTGGTAAAAATGCAAATTGTCATAGAACTTTGAAAAGCTATGATACCATCTAACAAAATTCACCCACTCATCATTCAATCCACCTGTTCCACTCCTGGGCCTTGATGCCCTAGAGATTAAAAACAGCAGTATGTGATGATGTATGTTCAGAATGTGTGGTACGGCATTGTTCACGGTAACAAAAACATTGGTAACAAAGGGAAAGTCTGATATACCTAGCCCACCTAATGATTTAATGATTTTATACAGCAATTAGGAGGAATGAATAAAAGCCGTATCACTAGGGTTAGGTATTGTATAAATATTGTATAAAAAAACAAGGCAGAGGCACCTAGGTGTTTCGGTGGGTCGGACCTCTGCCTTCAGGTCAGGTCATGGTCTCGGGGTCCTGAGATTGAGTCCCACGTCAGGCTCTCTGCTTGGCATGGAGCCTGCTTTCCCCCCCCCCCCCCCCACCCCCCCCCCTTCTGATCTTCGCAAAAAAAAAAAAAAAAAACAATAAAAAAAAAAAAAAGCAAAAAATGTTTGTAATGTTGCTATTTTTGTTAAAAAAACATAAAAAACAGTGACAGAAACTTCTGGCTCATGCATGTGGGCAGAGCTAACATTCGACCAGTATACACTCATAGAGCCACACTGAATGTTGATTCATACTGGGCTGTACTGGTTGCTACATATTTCGAATGGCACTGCTGCATATATGTGCTCATAAGAAATGAAGAAAAAGATCCAGATAGGTACAAACTAGGCTGTCAACGTGGATTACCTGGGAAGGAAAAGGGGGCATCTTGGGGTAGAGTCGAGGGAGAACAAGAGGGGTAACCAACCTAATAAGGACAACAAAAAAAAATGTGAAACACTCATAATTATGCTATGCATTTATGTAAAATTATATATATGTATTTCTATGTATATAGAATTTCATAAGATAAAACAGTTAAGGGATGCCTGAGCAGCTCAGTCCACTGAGCATCTGACTTTTGGTTTCTGCTCGGATTGTGGTCTCAGAGTCATGAGATCAAGAGCACCACATCAGGCACCGTGCTTGGCATGGAGTCGGCTTGTCCCCCTCCCTCTGCTGCTCCCCTACTTGTGCTCTCTCTAAAATAAACAAAATCTTTAAAAAATATATAGAATAGTTAGGAGCTTATTAGTCAAATATTGTTGTAATAATGCTGTGTAACAAACCAAACCCAAAATCTCAATGACATACAAAAACGGCATCTTCTTCTCACTCACGGATCTACGGATAGGCAGGTAGGACTCCTTCAAGCTGTAGCTCAGCTCCCTGTGACTCTCATTCTGGAACCAGAACTATCTGGGGCACATTGTTCTCACGGATAAGGACAGTGGCACAAGAGGTCAAACTAACCCAGGCAAGCATATTTAAATCTGTTCATGGACGGATGTCACTATCATGACAGCATAAGTTGTCCTCTTTTTCTGGTCCCACTTCTCAACAACTCATTAGGCATCTATCCATGAAGAAAAGTGCCTCTGTGGGAACTGTGGGAGCCAGCACCTGTGGGCGCCAGCACCTTATGTCAAGGGACCTAGAAGAAGTCTCACCACCTGTGCAGCCAGTAGTAGACAGACACTGGCACAGACTGCAAAACCAGCAGGAGCCAGTGAGTCTACTCCAGCCTCTCTAGGATGTGGTCTGGAAAACCTAGAAAGTGCTGACTTGGACAGAAACCCACAACAAAAGAGAGTTTGTAGAAGTCCAGTTTTCCCAAGGGGATTGCAGCACGCCTTTGGGGGTTAAAAATACAAGTTCTGCCACACTGAAGAAGGGAAGAGGAATTACACCAGCATTCCCCCTCCTCCCAGGCAACACGGTGCCGGGCTGACCTAGAGAGCCCTTGCCACCTCTCCCACAGGATAAGGGAAGAACATTGAGTGAGGGCTCAGCTTCCCCAGCCCTGCTGGAACGCTTCGTAGCAGCACCCAGAGTGCTGAGGTGGGACCTCCATGACAGGTGGGGGAGGGGGATAGTTCAGAAAAGAGGCAGGTAAAAATCCCAAAGGGCATTAATTAAAGGGATGTGATTCCTGCTGATAGTGCTCTGGGCTTGAGCAGGAAGTCTGCCCACGGCCTCTGGGAGAACCTGACCTGAGGACCTGCCCAGTAGCCCAGGGGCACCTCCAATACTCTGAGTGCTACACCCACACTCTCCCTAACTCTGGAAGCCAGCTCCTTGCGTGTGCTCTAGAGTGCATGGCAAGAATCCAGTGAATGGTATGCTCTCAGAAAAACAGGCTTGGTAAGCAAGGAAGAAACCACAAACCTGACCTACAGCACTACCTTCTGGAAAACTAAAGAGGTTTCCAGTTGTCAGTCTGGTGAGTTCTAAGAATCAGGGAAGATATACATGCTCAAGAATTCTGTCACAAACAAGAAGTATGAGGCAGGTGTATTGACACAAGGTTGAGGAAAACCCCAGAAGAAACAGAACCATGAATAATATATCCCACCTGAAAGCAACTAGTACAGATCTAAGAAGATACTGGGCAGGTACCTCAAATGCAGAAGAAGCAACACAGAACAATAAGGAACATGAAGAATCATGAAAACATGTCATCACCAAAGATAATCAAAGGCACAGAATGTTCTGATCTAGCGGTTAGTGAATTAAAGATTTTTTTTTTTTTTTTTTTTTTTTTTGAGGAAACTCCATTTGCTACAAGGAAACAATTCAGGAAACAAACTATAAGGGCCTGCCCCTCCCAGAGGAACTTACTTGTAAACCCAGGATGTAGGGGCGGGGCAGGCCGGTTGAAGACATCCAATCAGTGGGGCGCGCGTATATCCACTGGGGTGAATTGAAATTCAATTGGCCACCTGTGTGTGGGCGGAGCTCAACCACCCCCATAAAGGTTGGTCTGTGAGGCTGTCGCAGGAGGAAGAAGAAGGAGAGCGGGCGGGAGCAGAAGGAGGAGAGCGGGCGGGAGGAGAGCGGGCGGGAGCAGAAGGAGGAGAGCGGGTGGGAGCAGAAAGAGGAGAGCGGGCGGGAGCAGAAGGAGGAGAGCGGGCGGGAGCAGAAGGAGGAGAGCTGTAACAGCTGTAACAACCCGGAACCGTGGCCCTCGGCAGCGGCACTGTGGGGAACGGCCAAGTCGCCAGCAGCCTCACCACCACAGAGGAGCAGCCCCGCCGCGAATGGCCTCGCCACCCCCAGCGGCCTTGCCACCAAGAGCGGCCTTGTCGCCCCAAGCCTCAGCCCCGCTCTGAGTGGCCTCGCCGTCCGGAATCGCGGCCCCACTGCAAGGGGCCTCGCTGGAGCAGCATCATTCCGGGAAACGGCCTCGTCCGGAGCGGCCTAGTCTGGGGTGCGGCCTTGTCAGCGAGCGGCCTCGTCGGAGCGGTGGCCTCTTCTGGGGAGCAGCCTTGTCAGAGTGGCATCATGGGGAGCAGAGTCTGTGTCATCGGGGTTGTTGTCCTTGTCATCATCGCTGTCGTCGTCACCTCTTCGTCGTCGAGAGCAGCCTCATCCGGGAAGCGGCCTCATCCAGAGTGGCCTCTTCTTGGGAGCGGCCCTGTCCATGGAGTGACCTCATCAGCAGCAGCCTTGTCCTGGGAGTAGCCTCTTCTTGGGAGCGGCTCTGACCGAGCAGCGGCCTTGTCCTGGGAGTGGCCTCGTCTGGAGTGGCCTCTTCTTGGGAGTGGCTCCGACCGGGGAGCAGCCTCATCTGGGAAGCAGCCTCGTCTGGGAAGAAGCCTCGTCCAGAGTAGCCACTTTGGGAGCGGTCTTGCCGGGGTCATCATCGTCACCTTTTCGTAAGAGACAGCCCTGACCGGTCAGTTTGATTTTTGATGCTTGGCGCGGAATAAAGCTTTGCTTGACCTTCGCTTTGTATCAGTCTCGTTCCTTTGATCACGGACCCTAACAAAACAACATCAGGAAACAATACGTGAATAAAACAAGAAATTTAACAAAGAGATAGAAATCATTAAAAAAGAAACAAATTCTGGAGCTGAGGAATTCAATGACTGAAGTGAGAAGGGCAGCGCAGTAGAGGGCATTTGCAGAAGAGCAGACCAAGTGCGAGACAGAGTAAAGCAAGCTAGAGAACAGGCAGTGTTACACAGCCTGTCAGGAACACAGGTGTGGGTCAGTTAAGCGGCTGCCTTTGGCTCGGGCAATGATCCCGGGGTCCTGGGATTGAGTTCCACTTTGGGCTCCCTGCTCAGTGGAGAGCGTATCTCTCCCTCTCCCTCTACCCCCACTCCCTGCTTGTGAGTGCGATCGCTCTCTCTCTCTCTCTGACAAATAAATAAAATCTTAAAAAAAAAAATCCATCAGAGAAGACAAATGAAAGAACAAGAGAGACTACATGACATATGGGACTTCATCAAACACAGATATTAGAATAACTGGGATTCTAGAAGGAGTAGAGAGAGGAAAGGGACAGAACATTTATTTTAAAGACATGGGCATCCCAGTTCATGAAGCTAATAGATTACCCTAGTATCTCAATGCATAAAGGCCTTCTCCAAGACACATTATAATGAGAATGTCAAAAATCAAAGGTAAAGAGAATCCTAAAGGCAGCCAGAGGAAAAAAAAAGATTGTAACTTACCAAAAAAAAAAAAAAAAAAAAAAAGCAAGAAAAGAATAGAAAAAGAAAAAGAAAAGAAGAAAGAAAAACCATTAGCCTGTCAGTGGATTTTTCAGCAGAAACTCCTATAGGCCAGGAGAGTGGAATGACATATTCAAAGTGCTGAAAGAAAAAACTGCCAGCCAACAATAATTTATCCAGAGTTATCCATTACGTATTTTATACATAACATACAAAAATATAAATGTAAATATTACACACACACACACATATATATTTGTGTATTTTAAATACTTTCCCAAACAACAAAAGTTGAAGGAGTTCTTCAAACTGGAAGAGAAAGATGCTAAATAGAGATATGAAAACATATGAGCTTATACAACACATTGGCAAAGGTAAATATATAGTCAGATTTAGAAAACTATTTCTATAATAGGATAATACATTAACACTTAAGTATAGTATAAAGGTTAAAGAGAATATTAAAAAAAACTATAGTTACTATAACTTGAAAATAAAAACACGATATATAGAAAGTAAATTATGACATCAAATACATAAGAGAGTAAAAGGGTGACTTTTTGTATGCAATGGCAAAATAGAGCAGGGTAGCTTTATTTATATGAGATAAAACATACCTTAAGCCAAAAAACACAGTGACAAGAGACAAAGAAGTTCATTATATAATGATAAAGGAGTCAATTCTTCAAGAAGATATAATGATCATAAATATATACACACCTAGCATCACAGCCCTTAAATATAATAAGCAAATACCAACAGATCTGAAGGGAGAAATATAATACAAGAATATCAAGGGACTGTAATACCTCACTTTCATCAATGGACAGAGCATCCAGACAGAAAATCAAGGAACACTGGACTAGAACCATACATTAAACTAAATGGACCTGACAGACATTTACAGAACACTCCATCCAACAACAGCAGAATACATACTCTTCTCAAGGGCACACTGAACATTCTCCAGGATAGATCATACAATAGGTAATAAAACAAGTCTTAACAAATTTAAGATTGAAATCATACCAAGTACCTTTTCTGACCACAATGTTATAAACTACAAATTGATAAGAGAAAAGCGAGAAATTGTATAAGCATGTGGAAACTAAACAACACATCCTAAACCACCAAGGGATCAAAGAAGATATAAAAAAAATTTTTTAATTATCTCAAAACAAATGAAAATGGAAATACAGCATGCCAAAACTTACGGAATGCTACAAAAGCAGTTCAAAGGGGAAAGCTGATACCAATAAATGGATCAGGGAAACAGAAAAATCTTAATCTAACTTTCCACCTCAGGAAACTAGAAAAAGAACACACTAAGCCCAAAGTTAGGAGAAAGAAGGAAAGAAAAAAGATCAGAGCAGAAATAAATGAAACAAACCAGAAAAATAACAAAAAAGAACAAAACTAAGAGCTAGGTTTTTTTGATAAATAAATTTGGCTAGACTAACAAAATAAAGAAGGAGAGAAGATTCAAAATCAGAAAGGAAAGGAGATATTACAACTACAGAAATACACAGGATCCTAAGAACTTATGACAGTTAAATGCCAACAAACTGGACAACTAGAAGAAAAGGATAAACTCTTAAAAACAATACAAACTACCAAGACTGAATCAAGAGGAAATAAAAAATGCAAACTGACAAATAATGAATAACGAGACTGAATCAGTAATCAAAAAAAGTCCAAGACCAGATGGTTTCACTGGCAAATTCTACCAAGCATTTAATGAAGAATTAATGCCAATCGTTCTCAAACACTTCCAAAAAATATTTTTGAAAAAGAGGGAACAATCTCAAAGTCAGTTTGCAGTGCCAGTATTACCCTGATACCAAAGCCAGATAAGGACACTACAAGAAGAGACACTATAGACCAATATTCCTGATGAACGTAAGATGCAAAAATTCTCAACAAAATATTTGCAAACAAAATCCAACAGCATATAAAAAGAGCATACACCAGCAGCTCTTCCTGCCCACAGGTCCTGTCCCCATGCTTTAATAAACCACCATTTTGCACCAAAGATGTCTCAAGAATTCTTTCTTGGTCTTCGGCTCCAGACCTCAGCCCACCAAACCTCACCTAGGTTCTAGAACTTCATCATATGGCGCCCGAACGTGGGGCTGTGAGTCTTTACATTTGGACTCTGAGCTTGGGTGCAAAATTGGTGAGTACTTTCTCTCCTTTTCCTTTAGTCTCATTTCAGAGGCTTTTCAAGGAGTATGGTCTTATTGGAACACTTGCATGTCAATTGCTCAGGCTGTAATCCTCTAGCCCGTGGCTGCTCTACCGGGAGGAGAGTGTCTGCCTTTTGGCTGTAAGTTAGTACCCTGGCCGGAATGGTAATAAGACCCAGAAACTTGATGGCCTCTCTTTATTCTTTTTCTTATATAAAATTGTCTCTCTTGGGCACAGGACAGCCACCTAAGTCACCAGGACGGCTGCCAATCTTAAGACTCCTGTGTGATGTTTCCTCCTCATTGATCTAATGTGATCCCCTCCACATCCCTGGTCTAGCCACTTCTGGCCAAGAGACCTCCACTGGGAGCCAGCCAAAACCAGTACCCGATTGAATTAAAACGCAACCGGGGACCGTTTCCTGGGGAAGTTGGCTGTAAGGACCACATGTATTGGAATGTCGCATAGACCATGATGGATTTCAGTCTTTACTGTTTCTTGTCAGTGTCTTCTACAGACTACTTAAATAAAAAAATAAAATAAAATAAAGAGTATACACCATGACCAAGTGGGATTTATCCCTGGGATGCAAAGTTCAATATACACAAATCAATAAATGTGATATACCACATTAATAGAATGAAAGATAAAAATCATATGATTATTTATAGATGCAGAAAAGGCATCTGACAAAATACAAAATCGTTTCATTTTATAAAAGCCTCAACATGGTGCTGGGTGGCTCAGTTGGTTAAGGTTAAGCCTCTGCCTTTGGCTCAGGTCATGATCAAACCCTCCTCAGGCTCTCTGCCTCCCTGCTCAATGGGCAGTCTGCTTATCCCTCTCCCTCTGGCTCTCTCCCTGCCCCCTCACACGTCCACACCTCCCTCCCTCAAATAAATAAATAAAATCTTTAAAAAATAAATTCAAAAAACCTTCAACAAATTGGGTATGGAAGGAATATACCTCAACATAATAAAGACCATGTACAACAAACCTACCTAACATCATATTCAATGGTGAAAGACTGAAAACATTTTTTCTAAGATCAGGCACAAGACAAGGGTGCCCACTCTCACCACTTTTACTCAACATAGTACTAGAAGTCCCAGCCAGAGCAAATAGACAACGGAAAAAAAAAGGCATCCAAACTGGAAAGGAAGATATAAAACTGTCATTATTTGTAGTTGATGTGATCTTATATAGAAAAAACCCTAAAGACTCAACCAACTAATCAAATTCAGTAAAGTTGGATATAACAACCAGCATGCAGAAATCAACTGCATTTCCATACACTAATAATGAAACACATTTTTTAAAACTATCCCATTCACAATTGCATCATAAACAATGAAATACCTAGGAATAAATTTAACCAGAGGTAAAATATGTATATAATGAAAATTACAAGACTGATGAAAGAAACTGAAGATGACACAAATAAATGGAAAGATACTGTGTGTTCGTGTTTTGTAAGAATATTGTTCAAATGTCCATACTACCCAAAACCACCTATAAAGTCAGTATAATCCCTATCAAAATTTCAATGGCATTTATAACAGAAATAGAAAAAAAATCCTAAAATTTGTGTGGAATCACAAAAGACCCCCAACAGCCAAAGAATCCTGGCAAAGAGCAAAGCCAAAGGCACCATTCTTCCTGATCCCAAACTATATTAAAACAGCATGGTACTGGCATAAAAATGGACACTTGGACCAATGGAATAGAATAGAGAGTCCAGGGCACCTGGGTGGCTCAGTGGGTTAAGCCTCTGCTTTCAGCTCGGATCATGATCTCAGGGTCCTGGGATTAAGCCCCGCATCGGGCTCTCTGCTCAGCAGAGAGCCTGCTTCCCCCTCTCTCTCTTCCTGCCCCTCTGCCTGCTTGTGATCTCTGTCTGTCAAATAAATAAATAAAATCTTAAAAAAAAAAAAAAAAAGAATAGAGAGTCCAGAAATAAACCCACAGACATGTGGTCAACTAATATTTGACAAGGGAGCCAAGAACATTCAATGGGGAAAGGATACTCTCTTCAATAAACGATGTTTGAAAAGCTGGGTAACATACAGAAAAATGAAACTAGGCCCCTATCTTACATCACTCGCAAAAATTAACTCAAAATGGATTAAAAATTTAAACATAAGACCTGAAACCACAAAACTAGGGAAGAAGCTCCTTAACATTGGTCTTAACAATGATTTTTTGATCACACCAAAAACACAAGCAACAAAAGCAAAAATAAACAACTGGGACTGCATGAAACTAAAAAGTTTCTGCATAACAAAATCAAAAAGTCAACCTACAGAATGGAAGAAAATATTTGCGATTCATGTACCAGGTAATAAGTTAACACCCAAATACGTAATGAACTCATAGAACTTAAGAACAAGAAGAAACAATCCTACTAAAACATGGTAAGGGCACCTGGGTGGCTCAGTTGATTAAGTGGCTGACTCTTGATCCCAGCTAAGATTTTGATCTCAGGGTCATGAGTTCAAGCCCCACACTGGGTTCCATGCTGGGCATGGAGCCTTCTTAAAAAAAAAAAAAAAAAACTGGGCAGAGGAAGTGGGTAGATTAGCACAAATGCCAACAGACACATGAAAAGGTGCTCAACGTCACTAATCGTCAGGGAAATGAGAACCAAAACCACAATGAGTTATCACCTCACACTTGTTAGAATGCCAACCATCGAGAAGACAAGAGATAACAAGCATTTGCCAGAATGTGAAGAAAAGAGAACTTCTGTGCACTGTTGGTAGGAATGTAAATTGGCACAGCCACTGTGGAAAGCATTAGGAATGTTCCTCAAAAAATTAAAAATAAAACTGCCATATGACCCAGCAATCCCATTTCTGGATATATACCCAGAGGAGATGAAAACAGGACATCAAACAGGTACCTATACCCCATGTTCACTGCAGAATTATTCACAACAGCCAAAATACAGAAACAACCCCAGGTGTCCAGCAATGGCTAGAGGGATGAAGATGTAATATATGTGTGTGTATATATTAGACATATACATATGTATACTGCATATATACGTATATGTCTAATATATATACACACAATGCAATGTTATTCAACCATGAGAAAAAGGAAATCCTGCTATGTGTGACAACATGGATGAACTTGAAGGCATTATGCTAAGTGAGATAAGTCAGAGAGAGAAAGACACATACTGCATGATCTCACATGTGGAATCTGAAAAACAAACTCCTAGAAATAGAAGAACGGTGGTTTAGTACAAACCCTGGGGCGCCTGGGTGGCTCAGTGGGTTAAAGCCTCTGCCTTCGGCTCAGGTCATGATCTCAGGGTCCTGGGATCAAGCCCCACATCGGGCACTCTGCTCGGCAGGAAGCCTGCTTCTCCCTCTCTCTGCCTGCCTCTCTGCCTACTTGTGATCTCTCTCTCTCTGTCAAATAAAT
>NW_019154124.1:3297872-3366416 GCF_002288905.1 Enhydra lutris kenyoni
AAAAAAAAAAAAAAAAAAAGCAAGTGCTTGACAAGTTTTGATGGCCAACTCCTCCGCTTCTGAGAGGCGCCTACCCCAAAGATGGCTATCTCAAACACACTGCCAGCCTTCGGACTAGATAAAGAGGCCACCTCCCCACACTGAGGCTCTTTTTAGAGTTCCTAATTGATTTTTAAAACTATGTGGGGGCTCTTTTTTTAATATTATTTATTTGACAGAGAGAGATACAGCAAGAGGGAACACAAGCAGGAGGAGTGGGAGAGGGAGAAGCAAACTCCCATGCTGAACAGAGAGCCAAATGTGGGGCTCAATCCCAGAACCCTGGGATCATGACCTGAGCTGAAGTCATACGCTTAACAACTGAGCCACCCAGGCGCCCCTATTTTTCCTCGTCTTGCACTTTAAATTCACCAGTAAAAAGTGAGCCCATATAACCCTCGACCCCTACCCTCCACCTCTAATAAAACCAGAACCCTGTGCCTGTGTGCTTGCACTGTGTGTTTGTGTGTCTGTCTGTCTGTGTAGCCCCAGGTGTGCTGTGCAAAGTTCAGGTCCTGTAAGCAATAAACCTCTTTTTCCTAAGTTTCCTGATTGGTTATTTCTGAAAGGCATCTTGCAATTAGAAGAACCACAAAAGCTAATCCAGCCACCACGCCAGTTAGTGATGGGCTGACAACACCACAAAATACCTGCTTTACTCAGCAGGAATGCGTAACTGCCCTTTCCATTCACCATGGGGCATGCCCTTTAGCTGCAGCTCACTGCCTCAGTGCCTAACTCAGGTGGTACCACCACCTGGGAAATGAGCACCACTTCCCGGGGTGCAACACTGCCTCTGTGACGTGTTGCCTGCAGAATCCAACCCAAAATGTCGTAGCTGCCATCATAGTCCAGCAATCTCCCCTGAGCCAGCATGATCAAGGGTATATAGTCCAACAAGGTGATGAGGCCTCTAATTATGGAGGCCTTAACTGGTACTGATGTGCGTGAGGGCCCTTCGCTCCTCAAGGCCAAGAACAGCTAACGAGGGTGGACTGGACTGCAAGGCTACTGTCACAGTGCAAGGTGAGGCTCTGGGCTAAAGGCCTGAGGAAAAGATTCCCGTAGGTGAGGAGGATGGGAGACCGCTGCCTCCCATCACTACATCAATGGGTCATGCCCAGACTACATGTCCTAACCCAGAAGAGTGGAATAGCCACCGGAGAGAAGCCTATGGTCCGTGTCACCACTTCACTCACTGCTGTCACTCTCTGTCACCTGACCCAATGGGATATTATGGGTCCAATCCCTGGTGTGATGTCGCTAAAAAAAAAAGTTGATGGACAAATACAAATGTCCTGAACATCCGATGCCAGCACCTCCTAAGAACCCTGAAGAGGTACCCCAGCTTCTATAAGTGCAAACCCATGAAGCCCCCTGGGCATTGTTCTGTGCCATGCATACAATGCCAAGATTCTAGTTCGTGCTCCTAAGAGTTTTTCCCCAAGATCCTGTGTGTAGCACACTGGCAGAGGTCCAGAGAGGTCTCTTGGGACACCCCGGAAAGGAAAGTGACCACCAACGAAGAGGGCTCCCAGTTGACATCACCCCAAATTTTCCAGTAACAACACGTAAGATTAACAGGAGAAAAGCAAGAAGTTGAAACAGATCAAAAACTATCTTACTGGAAATTCAAAGCTTTCTCAAAGATTTCATGCAGCAGGAAGGACAGAGGGGGTCTAACTGGCTATTGCAGGGTTGTTTGTTCACTTGTTTGAAATGGGCTCTGAATTATCCATGGCAGGCAGCAAAACCTACCAACTGGCTGGTATCTCTACAGCCCCTAAAATCCATTATTTTCTTAAAGCCCCACTTGGGCGATATGCTCATTTCCTCAGAGATACCATAGATGCTGAGCCCCCCTGGCTTTCCCATGACTGGGGCAGAACGAAAAAATACGCCTCACAAGATATCCCTGCCACCAAAGGAAAACCTGAGAGGGTAATCAAGGCCTCCAGGAGGATGAAGATGGGGAAAGGAAGGCAAAGGCCACCAGAGCCACCACTATTTGGACCAGGACCCTCCCTCCTAACCTGAATATTTATTGCCTGGGGCTGTGCCCATCCTTCCACCATAATGATCACTGCTAAGTCTCACAGTAAGTGGAAAACGTTAGACAAGGCCCATCTCCTGCTGCACAAAACTGGCATGGTTCAATGGCTTGATCATTTCCATGACCACAGTGACCTAAATGACCCCCTCTTCATCTCCGGCCCTGAAGAGACCCCATTTGACCCTGAGTCCAGAGAATTATTCTTTATAAGGTTCTCCCTCTAATTACTGTCGGGCACTAGCACATTTTAACTGGGACTGCCAGAATCGTCCGAAAGACACCAAAACTCCTAGGAAGAAATTTTCTCTGTCCCTTGAAGGTATAAATCTTGCCATGTCTCTGAAATGTAAACACCCGGGCAGTAATTAAAACTGCCCATAATCCTCAAACTAAAGAACAATGGATGGAGAACACTTAGAAAATGCAAAAGTGTTGGGCGCCTGGGTGGCTCAGTTGGTTGAGCGACTGTCTTCAGCTCAGGTCATGATCCCGGATTTCCGGGATCGAGTCCCCCATCGGGCTCCCAGCTCCTTGGGGAGTCTGCTTCTCCCTCTGACCTTCTCTCTCGTGCTCTCTCTCACTCATTCTCTCTCAATAAAAATAAAAATCTTTAAACAAAAAAAAAAAAAATACAAAGTGCTATAAGAGACCTCTTGCCCAAGATCCAGTCCATTGTCAAGGACAAATGCAAATCTTAAAAATATTCTCCACAAGTATTAGTAAAAAGTCTTAGTCATTGGATTGGGTATCTTAACTTGTTCTGTCTGCTGGACACAATTTGGATTAAAAAGTTATTTACAAACTACTGAGTTTTATGTTGTCATACCTGATTCACAACTAAAAATTTAAAATGAAAGCTACAGGGTGTCTGTGAGTCTGTCTGCATGTCTATGTATATATATATATAAACTTGTACTGTGTATAGGCGATTTTTTTTCCTACCTCTGGATGGTACTTCCAAATTTAATTTGTAAAACAGCTCATCTAACTTGGCTTAAAGAAAAACAGTTATCAAATTAAATATTTCTAAACTCTCAGAAATGTAATAGAAACTAACCCAAATGTTTTTCAACTTTACAGGACCTAGGAGAATCTTTGGTAGATGAAAGCTGAAGTTTGTTAGTTTAATTAAAATAGGCATGTCTTCAGAGTTATCAGCATCAACTACAAGTGGACACAACTTTATTCTACCTAGGTTCATAAGCCAAATAAGCTCATGTTATCTCTGTTGCAAAAAAATTTTGTCAGCAAGAAAAATAAGCTGATGGATAGCTCTTTTAATGTCTCACAAGATTTTCATGAGTAATCTAAATATAATTAAGAACAAGTACATTAAATAAATGTAAGTGAAATAAAAGCTGTTAAGTAAACTTTTCAACAATTATGTGTTATGATATGTCTACTTAAATAGGTTCCCAAATCTCTTTGGTAATTTATACCCTCAGTGTTTTTGCTACGTTAAATGGTGGAAATTCATGAAATGTCTAGATCATTTCCAAATAAGATAAAATGCTGAAACATTATTTGCTAAACAAACTTATCTACTCTTAATCTCTTATTCAGAGGAAGTAAAAATATTTGGGTGTATTAGTAAACAGGTTTGAGCCACACTGAAAAATTCAACCACGATTCTACCATGAGGAAAGGTGCTTTCCTAGAAATTTTGAAATGTATCCATAAATTTGCCATTCTAAAAAAATGCTGGCCTGACAGTTCACAATTGCTTGCACTTCTTAGTTTTCATTAGAAATTAAGGTATTAACGGTTAAGAATTCTAACAATAAATGTAATTAAAGGTGCTAGAAATACGGGGGGAAAACTCTGTATGCAAGGCAAATAGGATGTAGTTTTAAGAAAAGGTATGAGGTATGCAGATGCATGTTTGTTAAGGGAAAAGAAAGTAAATTTGTTGTAAAGTAAAACGGGTTACATCGGAATGGGATAGAGGAAAATAAAGTACAAAATGGTAGAGCAAGTTGGGGAATGACAGAAAGGGGAAAGAAGAATTTTATCTTCTATAATCAAGTTAACTGAAATTGAATTATTATTATAAGGATTTTTTTAATGACTTTTATTATCAACAGAATACTTACATAAACAAAAATCTAATTTTCTTTCCTATGCTACAAGAACAATGTTTTCTTGGACCACTGTTCTACTTATAAGAATGCAAGAAGGTCTTTTTTACCTGTTAAGTAATCTGCCGAGAAAACAAAGATACTATGTTTAATCAAAATAATTCCCTGTGCTTCATGCTGTCTTTATCAGGTCTTGGATGACTTAAGAAAACTAAGTCTTCTCAAATAAGAGCTAAAATGGTTGGTTTTATTTTGTCTTAGCTATGTAACTTTCTGCATTTACCTGAGAAGTCTGTCACTTTGGTTAGAAGGATAAGTATCATTTCACAGTGACCTATAATCCTATTTAATCAAGTGTATTAATCATTTTGATATTTTTGACAAACTTCTCAAAACTCGAATTCTAAATGAAGTCTTTCTGACCTCAGATTAGGATTTTTCAGAAGGTCCCTGATATATCTAAAAATATTTGTTCTCATAGAAAGAGAAATGAAAAATTAGGTTTATTTGACATTTTAAATTAATAGGAAGCACTATCAAATAAGAAGTGACACCATAGGGGCGCCTGGGTGGCTCAGTGGATTAAAGCCTCTGCCTTTGGCTCAGGTCATGATCCCAGGGTCCTGGGATGGAGCCCCACATCGGGCTCTCTGCTCAGCAGGGAGCCTGCTTCCCTTCCTCTCTCTCTGCCTGCCTCCCTGCCTACTTGTGATCTCTGTCTGTCAAATAAATAAATAAAATCTTAAAAAAAAAAAAAAAGAAGTGACACCATAACCTCTCTAAAGGAGATTGAAGAACAAACAAAACCCAAAACCAAGCAGAAGGAAGGATATAATGAAGATTAGAGCAGAAATAAATCTTCAAGAAACCAAAAAATCTAATAGAATAGATCAAAGAAATAGGAGCTGGTTCTTTGAAAAGATTAACAAAACTGGGGCACCTGGCTGGCTCAGTTAGTAGAGTATGCAACTCTTGATTTCGGGTTGTTAGTTTGAGCCCCATGTTAGCTATATAGATTTCTTAAGAATAAAATCTTTAAAAATATTAATTTTATTTTTATTTATTTATTTTATTTAACTTCAATTAACGAACGCATTGTGTATTATTAGCTTCAGAGGTAGAGTTCAGTGATTTAAAAAAAAAAAAAAAGAAATACTTAAAAAAAAAAAAAAAAAAAAACCCAAAAAAAAAAAAAAAAAAAAAAAAAAAAAAAAAAAAAAAAAAAAAAAGAGGGCTGGGGGGAGTGGGATCTCAAACAAACAATATCACAAATGAAAGAGGAGAAATAATGGACACCATAGACGACACTAAGGGCTTGTTGTACAAACAGCCTAGTCAGCTGACGAGCACAGAGAGCATGTTCCTGATCCCAGTGGAATACAGTCTTATTGAAGTAAGAGTATAAACTGGGGCAACATTTTTGGAAGATTGTTCAGCAATATTTACTGAAATACAAATACAGGGGCACCTGGGTGTCACGGTCAGTTAAGCATCTGACTCTTGGTTTCAGCTCAGGTCATGATCTCAGGGTCATGGGATCTGGGCTCCACACTCAGGAAGGAATCTGTTTAAGTTTCTCCCTCCTTCTCCTTCTGCCCCTCCCCCTTGCACTCCCACTCTCTCACTCTGTCAAACAAATAAATCTTTTTAAAAAAATACAAAATGCACATTCTTTTTGATTGACAATTTATCTCCTAGCATTGTATCTGTGAATATACTAAGCAAATCACAACAAGTAAAGCAGTGTTTATAGCAGGAAACAAAAATGGGTAATAACCAGGGCACCTGGGTGGCTCAGTCAGTTAAGATTCTGAATGTTGATTTTGCTTCCGGTCATGATCTCATGGTCATGGGACTGAGCCCCACATCAGGCTCCATGCTCAGTGTGGAGTCTGTTTCAGATTCTTTTTCCTTTCCCCTCTGCCCTTCCCCACTCACATGCTCATTCTCTCAAATAAAATTTTTTTTAAAAATGGGTAATAACCTAAATATTAGGACACTGATAAATAAATCATGCTCTATCCAAGAAATGAGACATTTTGCAATTGTTAAAATACACTCTACACATACACATATATAGGATGATCTCCGAGACATATTAAATTTTTAAAAAATCAAAGTTCAGAAAAATGACAAAAAATACAAACAGGCCAAAAAAAAAAAAAAGGGGAATAGCAGGAACTCTTACACATCAGCAATAGTATTATTCACAAGTGCAAAAGGGACCTACCTCTCAGGACTTCTGCCCACCAAGAGACTGCTGATGACATAAAAATGAAGAGACCTTTCATTTTCTTTTTTGATAAAGTTATAAAAATGTAGATCACACATAGCTATGACTTTTAACAAAGTATTTGAAAAAGACTTTCATGACCTCCAGGAGGAGAATCTGAAGCTATGTGGGTTGATAATTAGAACAACTGGGAGCACTCACAGCTGGATAAACAAAGAGTTCGTATTGATTAATGAGCCAATACCAGCCAAACCCAGTAGACTGGGTTTTTTCAATGCCTTGAGTGACAGAAGACACGGCCTGCTCACCCAGGGGGTAAATCTATCACCCAACATAGTGCATATCCAACTGATCTATTGGACGAAGCAAAAGATTAAAAAAGACTAGGCAGGTAAAAGTACAACAAAACAATATTATAGACATCAGTGTGAAACCAAATGTTTAAGTACAATTTTCAGGGGGACGAGTACAGAATAGGAGGGCTGTGGTTTATTAGCAGTTCATGTCAAAAAGAACTGGAAGGATTTTTTTCATTAGAAGACCAACTCAAATGAACAGTATGATGAGGTGACCCCTCCGCCCTTGAAAAAAGATTATAGACTAAGAGATATTATTACAAGAGTTCAGAAGATGATGAGCTAATTAGGCTATCTGAAGTACCATGTTCAGATCTGGTTTCCACATTTGAAGGACATTCTAACATTAGTTCTTATGAGGCAGGTACTAAAAGCTCCACTTTATAGGAAACCACAATTTGGAGAAAACACGGCAGCACCGCTTATAAACAGCCAAGCCAGGACTCAAACCAAGGTCTCTAAATGTAAAGCCCCGGCCCTTGATTATGACATTCTACCACTCCTAAATGAAGGGTAGCCAAAGAAAGACCAAGCTGGAGAAGAATGTTCCAACAGTGAGAAGCACTGGGAACAGAACTCCTGCAGCAAACAACACGTGGCACATTCCTATGATTTCAGAAGTTGAACTGGGCCCAGAAGGCTGATATAAACAAATCAACAATTGGTTATGAAGATAGACAATAAAAATGAGAAACTGAGGGTTGCAGAAGGAGAGGTGGGTGGGGAGATAGAGTAGCTGGGTGATGGGTATTAAGGAGAGCACGTGATATGATGAGCACTAGGTGTTAGACACAACTAATGAATCATTGAACACTACATCAAAAACTAACAACTGTATGTTGGCTAACTGAATTTAGATAAACTTCAAAAAAGAAAAGAAAAATGATAACTATGAATGCTCTAACAGTCATATAACGGCTATTAGTAGATATAGTCAATAAACTGACATCTTGAGGAGAAGCTTACCCATTGCCTCATCTGAGCCATCTGAGCCATCTGGGCCCTGTTCCACCACCTAGATTATACTGGAAGTTCATCTATGGTAAAAAAAAAAAAAAAAAAAAAAAAAAAACAAACATATGGAACTCTGGGGTCACCTTTGGTCTAAGGTAGAACTCAAACTCAGAGAGGCTCAAAGTGAGGCAGGTAGGTAGACCAATCTTGAACTCTCCAGTTATAACTACTCAGGTGTATCCAAACCACCAGAGGGAGCAGCATGAGGAAAAAGTAATGCTAAATGCTCCAGCAGGAAGTGATTCAAGTTCATTTCAGGTGGCTGAATCCCAAGAATTTTCCTTTATCCACTGCAAAGGAGAAAGGCACTTACATGAGGGAGCGAGGCTATGAGCCTGGAGCTACCGACACCATTCTGCTACCACAGGAGGAAGGTCTAACTGGTAATGAAGGCCACACAGAGGAAAGCATTGCTGGGAGCCTGAAAGAGAATCCTAGGGTGAATGCTATCTATACTAGTTATTTATTGCTATGTAATGAATTACCCCAAAACAAAGCAATGTAAAGCAACCCACTGATTATCTCAAGGGAGCTGACAGGCAGGAACGCAGTGGGACCCAGCTGGATGGTTCTAGGTCAGCAGTTGGGATAATGACCAGGACTACAGTCTTCTCAAGCCTTTACTGGGGGAAGAGCTGCACTCACATGGCCTGTCCACAGGTCACAGAGAACCCACTTCCAAGCTTGCCCAGATCTCGGGTTCTTGTTGGCTGGAAACATTCATTTCTTGCCACCTGGGCCTCTCCACGGGGCTACTCACAACATGTCAGCCTGACTCTCCCAGATCAAGAGCTCTAGGACAGTGGGAGCGAGCGACGGCAAGCCAGACAGAAGTCACAGTCCCTTTATAACCTAATCTTGGAAATGACATCCCACTCCTGTGGCCATATTCTACCTGTTGGAAGCAAGCCTCTAGATCCAACCTACACTCAAGGTAAAGGGATTTACACAGGGCATGAATACCAGGAGGAAAGGATCATGAGGAACCATTTTGGAGACTGCCTAACACAATGGTATTTGAGACTCTGGATGGGAGCCAAGCCATGCCTGAAGACAGATACTTCTGGTCTTTTCAGTTATGAGAGTTACTTTTCTTTGAGGCAATCAGTTTGAGTAAGGGTTCTGTCAACTCACCTGTAGCCCAAGGGGTCCTTCACTAATATGTTAATATACACACTGAAAACAAATACCATCATCAATAAAACCAAAGTGGCAATAGTGGGGTCATCAAAACAAGTTTTCCCTGGAGTGGATGTGTAAGCCAACACATATTCTTAAATGTCCTGTGTGATCTTTGAGGATATTTTTGGATTTATTCTGCCTGGATTTATTCTGCCTAGATTTATTCTGGCATTCTGATATTCTTTTCAGCTAATTTAGCATGCCTGTGGCATTGTGAGAGCATGCCAAAGTCAGAATTTCACTGCCAAAAAATGACAGCGAATAGAAATCCACCAACAGGAGTGCAACTAGTTTGACCTGCTATTAACTTGTCCAACCATGAACAAAGAAAGAAAAGCTTGAAAAAAATGGAAAGTTAAAATAAAAATAAGTTTAGCTCAGTTAAAGGCAAACAATAAACTCAAATTTGATGGGGTTTTTTTGTTTGTAGTGCCTAAGAAAATATTGCCTATAAACAAATGATGTGAAAATCTGACAAGCACTTGCATAATTTTAGTAGGAAGATAAGCTATCATGTATCTATGGCTGAGAAACTATAAAACAGACAATCCTGAGACTTGGGAATCTTTCCTTCTAAACCTATCCTTAAAATGGACCATAGTCCCCTCTCATCCACAGTGTCACTTTCTTGGTTTCAATTATGTGGTTCAAAAGCAACTGGTCCTCTGACACATTGTCAGAAGGTCAATGGTAGTCTAACACTACATCCTAGTGCCTACATTGTTCTCACCTCAACTCACAGCACAGGCACTTGATCTCACATCATCACACGTGTGAGCACAGGACCATTTTGAGAAAGAACACACTGACATAACTTTTATTACAGAATAGTGCTATAATTGTTCAATTTTATTCTTGTTTATAATTTATGATTTATAATAAATTTATGTTTATAATTATATAATTTATATTTATAACATATTAAAATATTAATTTATATAATTTATAATTTAAACTTTTTTCCAGGTAGATATGTATAGGAAAAAACATGGTACACATAGGGTTCAGTACTTTGCATGGTTTCAGGCATCCCCTGGGGGGAAGTGAGGGGCTTGGAACATATCCCCTATGGAAAAGGTGGGGAAGCCTTCTGTATTCTGTTTAGCAACCAGTCATGGTAGAGGATGTCACTAGACCATGAGAAAATCTGTTTGCTTTAGAAAGCATAATGTGTGTAGTACTGCTTATTATTTTTAACAAAAACTTCACTAATTATCTTCTTAACAGTACATATTCACATGCACAGTGGTGTTTCACTTCCTTCTAAATCAGGTATTGTCAGACTTGACCATGCTTCCAAATCATCTAGGGGCTTGTTACAACACAGATGGTTGGGCCTCATCCCCAGAATTTCTGATAAAGTTAGTCTGGGGTGATGGCTTAAAACCTGCATTTCTAGCAAATTCCCATGCGATGCTGCTGGTGGTGACTGGGGACCATCCTGAGTCCTAGGGTCCTCTCACAGCCACTTGCAGGCACAGTGCTGATTCCCACAGCCTCTAGGGCTCCCACATTCTGGGCATTAAAACTCTGAGTTCTTATCCAATAGCCTTCTTTTTCCACTCCTGACACTTCTAGCTTCCATGAAAGGCAACCTGTGGATGCTACTAACTTCCTCAAAGAATTTTAGATTTCTCAGTCACTGGAGGATATTTACAGTTTCACTTTAAAAAGTGGAGGTGCACAAAGATACAAAGGTACTGATCCAAAGGGGCATCTGCACCCCAATGTTTATAGCAGCAATGTCCACAACAGCCAAACTATGGAAAGAGCCTAGATGTCCATCAACAGATGAATGGATAAAGAATATGTGATATAGGGATACCTGGGTGGCTGAGTTGGTTGGGTCTCTGCCTTCTGCTCAGATCATGATCCCAGGGTCCAGGGATCGAGTCCCACATCGGGCTCCTTGCTCAGCAGGGAGGCTGCTTCTGCCTCTGCCTACCGCTCCCCTGCTTGTGCTCTCTTTCTGGCAAATGGATAGATAAAATCTTTAAAGAAAAAAAAAGATGTGGTATATATACACAATAGAATATTAGCCATCAAAAATAATGAAATCTTGCCATTTGCAACAATGTGGATGGAACTAGGGGGTATTATGCTAAGCGAAATAAGTCAGTCAGAGAAGGACAATTATCATATGGTTTCACTCATACATAGAATTTAAGAAACAAAATGGGAGCATAGAGGATGGAGGAAAATATAACAAAACATAATCAGAGAGGAAGAAACCTTAAGAGACTCTTAACCATAGGAAACAAACTGAGGATTGCTGGGGGCGGGGGCGGGAATAGGGTACCTGGGTGATGGACATTAGGGAGGGCATGTGATGTGATGAGCTCTGGGTGTTATATATAACTGATGAACTACTGAACTCTACTTCTGGCACTAATAATAGACTATATGTTAATTAATTGAATTTAAATTTTTTTAAAAAGTGGGGTATGGGTACCATCTGACCTCTTGCTGAAGGAGCAAAATTGGAGCTGGATCTTTAATAAGCTTAAAACACTAGCAAGAGAGGAGAATTTTGATTATATAGCCTAAGAAAATTTTATTACCTAAAAGATTATTTCAATTAAGTTCCAATTTTTTTATTGTAGCAAACAATTGCTTGGAAAAAAGTTTTAAAAATTGAACAAACTAGATTTTAGTGCTACTCAGGGACAAGGATTTCTTTTTCTTTTTCTTTTTCTTTTAAGATTTTATTTATTTGACAGACAGAGATCACAGGTAGGCAGAGAGGCAGGCAGAGAGGAGGAAGAAGACTCCCCGCTGAGCAGGGAGGCCGATTCGGGGCTCGATCCCAGGACCCTGAGATCATGACCTGAGCCAAAGGCAGAGGCTTTAACCCACTGAGCCACCCAAGTGCCCCGGGACAAGGATTTCTTAAGTATATTTTTTCTTTTTGCAATTTGTGTTCAGACACAGCCTAGACATATAATTAGACTTCAAGGAGAAAACATATTCAAAACAGATGAAATAATTTATTAATTGCACAAATTAATTGCTAAGAAAATTTGAAGTTGTTGTCAACTGTAAATGAATAGGAAAAAAAAGGGGGTTTAAAGAGATTCTACATTTCTTTGCCTTCATTCATCAGAGTGCTAAAACAAATTTTTCAGAATCTCTCAGAATGAAAGACCATAGAGGATGGTTTCAGTGGGTTTCCAATGAGAACACTGCGGTCTTTATTTTTATCTCCATGTGAAATAGAATAGATCTGCTGCTTGGTTCTTTTATTTTCACTTCTTCCTGTGTTAGGGCTTCCCTTCTCTGATGAAGGGTTAATGTGATGACTAAACGGCGCTGGGGAGGGGGGTGGCTATGTTTTCCCCTCTGTATACAGTACTTCAGACGTGGTTGAGCATCCCAACTTACCAAGTAACCGAAGTCTCACCAGCTAGCGCTCCCTAATTTATTCATTCACGCAGACACTTATTAAGTACCTGGTAGGTACTGGGGATGCAAACTTATAATATACCAGCCCTGCCTCAAGTCCACAGTCTAGGGAAAGAGACAGCCACAAACGGGTGGTTACAGAGGCGCAGGCTGAGACCCAGCCTCAGGAGTCAGAGCGCAGGAGTGTCAGCTGCCATCATGGGAGTGGATGCCATCGCTCTGGGCATCTGCAAGCTAGGAAAGGACGGGACCTGCGGTAACACCAACATTTACGAACAGAGAAACAACAGAGCGGTGGGAGAGGAGATGAGAGCAGGTGAGCAGCAAGGGTTATACCACAGAAGCCAAAGGGGATGTTTCCAGAAGGGAAAACTCTTAACAGTGTAACTCACAGTGGGGAGGGCGAGTGAAATAGCCCAGAAAGAGTTGTTATGACTCAATTTGCTGACAGCCTCACAGAGGTGGTGTCAGGGTAGAGATGAGGAAGCTTAAGGCCAGAGCTGGGGAGTATCTGTAGGAGGATTTCAAGGACAGGAAGAGAGGAATTCTTTCCAGACTAAACAGATGATGAAAAAGCATTCCTGGCTGGAAGAAATGCTCCCTGTTAAGGGCAGGTAAGGGCAGAGGAGTATTTACTATGAATTAAATCTTGGTCTTCAGGCCTCTAACCTGCCTGGACTCTGCCAGGCCCTAATCATGGGTTGACATGGGCATGTTTTCATAAAATTTGCAAAAGAAATATATTAGAGCTGCAATTGGTTGAGACCACTGTCTCTTCCACTCTGGCTTCCCCTCCTAGTTCTCCTCCCACTTATGTGTGAGTGAACACCGGCTCTGGGGACCCAACTAAAGAGAAGTTGAGGATATATCTGGTTTGAGTTTAATGGGATATATTTAGGTGGTTTACAGTTACCTCTATATAGAGCTAAGCTTGTTAACTGTCCCCATATAAGAATATCTTCCTGGAACATTCCTACCATCTACCCTGACTACTAAACCAGGGTCATGATCTGGGAGCCCAAAGGTCATCTGTTTGACCATATGATCTTGCCTTATGGTGCCCAGCTCTGGAAGAATGTAGATAGTTAGGGAGAAACTAAGTTTGAAATGTAGAGAACCAGAAGCTAGACTATGGAAAATTCTTCCAACCATCATAACTTATACATGAAGAAACTTGTCCAGAGGATTTCCCAAATTTTACAGGTTAATTCTAAAGTTTGAAATTATATTACCAATAATGAATTTTAAAGCTATAAATAACTTTTTTAAACTCTTTTTTTAAAGGAATTTTTTAAAAAAAAGGAATTTTGATCAAACCAGGCTAAAAGGAATAATCTATGCATGTATCTGTCTTAATCTATTCAGGCTATTGCAAAAAAAATAAAATTAAAAAAAAACAGAAATGGTGTGACTTAACACACTTTTATTTCTCACAGTTCTGGAAGCTGAGAAGTCTAAGATTAAGATGCTGACAGAGTCAATGTCCAGTGAAAGCCTGACTCCTGGTTCATAGATGGTCATCTTTTGTGTCCTCACTGGGCAGAAGGGACAAGGGAACCCTCCGGGGTCTCTTTCATAAGGATGCTCATCCCATTCTTGAGAGCTCTGCCCTCAGACCTAATCACCTCCTAACACCATCACATTGGGAATTAGTCTCCAACACCTGAACCTAAGGGGACAAAAACACTCCATCCACAGCACCATCCTTCTGTCATCTCAGAAACCATGAAGTCTCTTACATACGAAGATATGCTCAAAGAGTAAGTAGCCACGAACATAGGGAAAAAGTACTGTAGAGGAATGTTGGCCAGGTAATAAGTGTCTTTTGTTATTTTGCTAGATTTATGTGACATTTCTGTTACTGGCTAGCCTCAAAAAAGGTTTAATTTGTTATGACCTATGTCTCATTCTAAATACCTTTATATCTAACATCTATTCTATTTTGTGTAGTTTTCCTCAAATTGCACCCCAGACACACACACAATTTATCTAAGTTTCTGGGTCCACAACTCTTAGATCTGCCCCCATGGTGTTAGCCTTCATGGAAAAGGTCTTGAGAGAAGGCAACACAAGGGTGGGGGGTCCAGCATGTCCTGAGACTGACTCTCCCCTCCTACCTCTCCCAAATGGTCAGGGAGAAACTCACTGGAAGGTTCTGACCTTCTAAAAAGTGTTCAAAGCACTGAGTTCCTAGGGGAAGGTTACAGGCCCTCGGGGATGGCTAGAAGAAGTGGTCTTCCCACTAGCCCAGGAGACTTCTACTCCCTCCAGGACCCAGGGGCAGATGAAGCCAGTCAGGGTCAGTAGATGCTGGTAAGAAACAGACAGCTGTTACCTCTACCACAGCAGGTGCTAAATTCAGTAGTATTTTGAATACTCTGCTTGGAAGCAAAAGGATACAGGGATGGAGACAGAGAAAACTGGTGGGGTTTGACCAGCTCCGACTAGAGGCAAATGATTTTCACCCAGGCACCACTCCCCAGGATTTATGTACTTATTTCTATGTTCATCAGCTCTCTCCCCTACCACGATGTAAGCTCCTTGAGGTCAGCAACTTTGGCCATCAGTGTTACATCTGTGTAAAAACACAATTATAAACCTCGGAACCTGATTCAACCTTGGTTAAGATTATAGATAAAATCAGAGGTTACACATTCCAAAAACGGTTAAGGAACTTTAAGAAAATGAAACTACTATTATCACTAAGGCTTTAAGAATACCAAGCCCAGAGCGAGTCTTGAAGACATCAAAAATATAAATCTTGGGGCGCCTGGGTGGCTCAGTGGGTTAAAGCCTCTGCCTTTGACTCAGGTCATGATCCCAGGATCCTGGGATCGAGCCCTGCATTGGGCTCTCTGCTCGGCAGGGACCCTGCTTCCTCCTCTCTCTGCCTGCCTTTCTGCCTACTTGTGATTGCTGCCTGTCAAATAAATAAACTCTTAAAAAAAAATATATATATATATATATAAAAATCTTAACCAACGTGGACTGAAGGACCTTTCAAGTCAAATCATAAAATTGGATTGTTTGCTACAAGTGTTCTTGTGAAATTCTCTTTTACCTGAAATGATTTACTGTTACATAACCCTCAACCTGGATACTTCCACCTACAACATTTGTTTTGCTGGACAAAACTGAATTTACTCATTATACATTTGTTGTGCAAAATTTGGTTTGTGATAAATCTTGTATTGTTTATACTATTGTTCTGATCTTATTGCAATTAACCAAGCCAGCACTATAAAAAGAGGCAGCAGGGGGGCCTGGGTGGCTCAGTCAGTTAAGTGTCTGCCTTCCACTTGGGTTATGATCTCAGGCTCCCTGCTCAGTGGGAAGTCCACTTCTCCCTCTCCCTCTGCTCCTTGGCCCCACTTGTGCTCTCCCTCCCTTTCAAATAAATAAAATCTTAAAAGAAAAAAAAAAGTGGCACAGATTCACTTGAGGTTAGAAGGGAAAGATGAACTTCTCCTCTTCACATAAGTCATGTAAGTTGTTTGTGGGGGCTTTGTTGTTTAAATGAGGGTAATAGTGGAATTGTTTCTGAAATACAATGGAAGACATTTTCTTCCACCTGGATTCTAGTATCCAAGAAGTGTGTGAAGTACTTGGTAACTGTTCAGTAAATGTTTGTTGACCGACTTGTTGACTCCTTATTAATACGGAGAGGAAAATATTTGTTAGAATACAGATCAAATGGAGGTAAAACATTAAAATAGACTTTTCCTTGGGTTCTCAGCAATAATTTTCATTAATTTTCTTCAAACCTTGAATATAAATGACTGTACATTCTCTAATCACGTAAGAGCATTATGTGAGGAGGAGGCAGAATCTGGTCAAAGATGAAATGGCAGTCATTAACCACATCCTTTAAAACTGCTGGTCCCAACAACTGCTTTCAGCTTAGAAGAGGGTTAAGCGGGTCATAAAATAAAGTAGTAAATCAGGAAGCCACTAGGGGGCCACAAAGGGCCAGGAATTTATTGAAGAGCCAACCAACAGTCTAGTGAGGAGATAGGAATGACCTAACTCCTTTTTCGGCCAAGTCTGCATGACCCAGAAGGCCGAGGTAAAAACCTTGTTCCAAAGAACTGAGAAAGAAAGAGCTGGGGACTTAAAAAATGTCAATCCAGAGCGGCAGAGAATAGATAAAGTAGGAAACACATAAAAAGCATGGATACAAGGATCAGAGAATATGTTTCTAGGAATGTTAAATGCAGGATTGGAAACTTCAAGGACCATAAAGAACATGCAAAAACCGAAGTCATAATTCACGAGAAATTCTGTATTTCTGAATACAGAAAGCAGAGGGCACATAGTCCAGTAACCCTGGGCTGCTCCACTCAGCCTGAGCTAAGAACAGATCAAACCACAAGTAGTGACTCTACATTCCTGAACTGAGTCCTCCTGTAAAGAAAACACATTTTAGGCAATGAGGACTGCTCTAGCATTCTGCATTGCCCATCATCCCAGAAGGCAGTAGCCATTTACTGTGCAAACTGTGTGATCTCAACCTGTGCACATCTTAGTTTCCTCATCTGAAGATAAAGACAGCAGTCCAAGGCAGTTGACATTTTATGTGATGGATTCGATAGTGGCCTCACATTATGGAAGACTCAGTACTTGAAGGTTGATCCAGGCAAGTATCAAACATTTCTGTTGTCTCAAGCTGGCACAGTTCACAACACATTCAACCAACCAACCTTGAAGTTATAGGATTCTTGACAAAAGTTGGTTGGAGCTGAGGAGAGGTGAGGTGATAGACACATTCACTTCATTTCAAATTCTTCCACACAAACTGAAACTTTAATATTTTTGCTAAACTGTATAAAAATTCCATTAAATAGGTATCATTTAAATTAATCAAATGAGTCTCAGTCACAAAGGACTAGAGTAGACCTTGATCATTTTATCTGTCAGCTATTGCTGTGTAATAAAATGCCCAAAACTCAGAGGCTTAAAACTATCACCATTTGTTAATTCTCACTCATCTGCCAGTTAAGCTGGGGAGATGGTTAATCTAGGCCAGGTTAATCTGGGCAGATCTGCTGGTCTCAGCTGGGCTTACTCATGCATCGATAGCCAGCTAAGAACTGAATGGTCTAACTGAATTTAGCTCTGCTTCCCTATCATCTCATCTTCTCCTGGGATTAGTAAGCCAGTCCAGCATATCCTTCTCATGGAAAGAGCAGAAGTACAAGAGAGCAAGTGGAAACACACAAAACTCTTGAGGCCCAGGCTTAAAACTGGAGCACCATCACTTCCGCCTCATTCCACTGTCCAAACCAAATCACACACTCAAACCCAGATTCCAAGACAGAGCAACAGAGTCTGCTATCTGACATATACTATGTGTCTTCTTAAATTGTCTCCCATAACTACAATGTGAATGCTCTAAAAATAAGGATGCTGTTTGTCTTAACATTTTACTGGTGAGGAGATTAAGGTATGGAGAGGTCACATAGATACGAAATGGTAGAGCCAAGAGTTGAACTAAAAGCCTGACTCTAAAGTCCATGCTATTAATCACTATATTAGATTACCTCCACTAATAAAAGAAATGAAAGTAAGTGGATGGGTTAGAATATTCTGGGCTCTAAATTAGACCTAAATAATAATGGCTTTTTTCCTGAAGCCTGGGTATCTAAAATAAGCATCAAATCACTATGTTTATTATTGGATCAGATGGAAATACAGACAAGAAGCATTAAGTAAGCTGCATTTATTATAAAAGCTAAAAGCATCCATGAAACAATCCTAAAAGGTCATCTTGTCCATCCCTCTGCCTCCAAGCAGGGTACACATCAGCCTTATCAGGAACACAGTCAGCTGTGATTTTTGATCTCCAGAGATTATTTCCACAACCACCTCTGGAAAAGCATGTGAGTGTCTCATGATTCAGTCAGTGAGTTTTCTTTGTTAGACCTAAATTGTCCAATTTAATTGCACTATGACTTGTATCAGCTCTCCTCTGTAAAATTTAGATCAAGGGTTGCGAAGTGGCAGACTATGGGCCAAAACCAGCTTACAGACATATTTTGTTTTGCCTGTACTAACAAAAATGTTTCAGTAGTTGCCAACATTTAAAAATAGGTATAGTTATATTTAAAAAAACCCAGCTCTTGCTGAAATAAGTTGAAATAAGTGAAAGGGTTTACTTATAATCAGAATTATCTAGTCTTTGAAAGTTTGAAGAAAGTCACAAATAAAACCTTCTGAACTTGATGTTTTCTTTAAGGGATTATGTTGACAACTGATTTCAACTTTCTTAAGGAACATAAAACTTTTTTCTATTCTTAGGTCAATTTAAGTAAGCTGTATGTTCTATGACTGTAATAATTTAAACTAAGTCTTCAAATGTATTGACAAGAAGTTTTTTGTAGTATCCTTTTACTATCATAATGCCTACAGCATCTATAGTTCTATTTCCCTTTTCATTCTTATTATTTGTTTGTATCTCCTTTTTTTCCCCCTCGTATGGGAAAATTTTGCCTGAAATCTATTTTATTGTTGTGAACCAATTCTTGGTTTAATTTATCTTCTCTATTGTATCTTCATTTGCTGTGTCAATAATTCTATTATTTCTAAATTGCTATATTTCTTTGGGTAGGATATAATAGTTTATTAAATTTTTCACATTGGAATCTTAGATCATTAATGTTGATCTTTTCTTACAAACACTGAGGCTGTCAATTCCTGTCTTTTTAATTGCACCTTATAACTTTTGATATATTTTATTGTTATATTTATATTTTTATAAATATATTTATATATTTACTGTTATATTATATTTTGAATATTTTATTGTTCAACACTAAATAATTTTAAATTTACATGATTTACCCATGAGTTTGGAGGGCTTGGGAAACTGGCATTTCTCATCCATGCCAAATTTTTTTCTAGTTGCCTTCTAATCCAGCAAAGCCTGAAAATTTAAAAGCTTCACAGGTTAGATTCCCTTATAGCTGAAAGTGAGTTAAGTTCTTCCACTGGATGCAACTACACATGATTTGAAAGGTGGAACAGAAATAAACATCATCAAAGGCAGTCTTCAAGGATGGCAACACAAGAGGCTCCTGAGCTCCGCCCTCCCCCCTACCCAGACACAATCAATAAACAACTACATGGGGAGCAATTCCCTCTGAAAGAAATCCAGAAACTACCTGAACAACTCCTACACATTGGGCAAATGGAAACAACACCACATCAAATGGGTAGGAAAGGCTGACACATACTCTGGCCACCAACACCACTGCAGCACGATGACATGCAATCCCAGGTTCTCTCCGATAAGTAAAATGTTTGCACTCCACAGTTACAGCTCAACTTTAAGAATCCCATGTGAAGGAGTCTACTCCTGCTTCCACAAGCCAATAGGGCTTGCATCCATGAGACCCCAAAGACCAGTGTAAGCAAAGCAGCAGATAACAGGCATTACCACTTGCTAATGCCTCAGGACAGAGGCCACATGCAGAAATGGCTATCTCCCAGCCCTTTCCTAAAAGGGGTCTATTTGCATACTTCAATAGCTGCTGTTGAAATTTAGCATACATCTAGGGACTGTGATTCTCTGGTGAAAGCAGGAAGGTCTGTGGACAGACAGTTCCCCTACTCTTACTCTAGCCCACTCCAAGTCACCAGTAGCTCCATGGAAGGAGATTGTATACACACGTGGTGCCCGAGTTTTTGCTGCTGCCCCCTGAAAAGCAGCTTCCTGGGTCACCTGGCTCTGAGAGCCAATGGGGCTTGCATTCAGGAGTCCCAAAGGACTATAGCAAGAAAGAAGTTCTTAATAGGCTCAGGAGAACCTTCTCACAGTGATATGCCCAGGCCCAGTGCAAAGGGAACAACCAAAAATGTCTAACTCACAAATCTTCCCTGGAAGGGGCCTACCTACATATTCTCCCAGCTGCTGCCTTAAGGTCAGTCAGGCTTCCATGTGGCCTGAATGTAGATGCTGACTGTGATCCTCCCCTCTTTAGGACACTGGTAGGTCTTGGCATATCCTCAACTACTGGGAGCCACTAAGAACAAGGAAAGCAGCTTGGACAATCACAAAGATCTGAGAGACACCTAGGAGCCAGGCTCCTTGATGAGTTTTATCTCCCATACAAGACCACTTTATCAAGAAGAAAAGAGGTGGGGCGCCTGGGTGGCTCAGTGGGTCAAGCCGCTGCCTTCGGCTCAGGTCATGATCTCAGAGTCCTGGGATCGAGCCCCGCATCGGGCTCCTTGCTCAGTGGGGAGCCTGCTTCTCTCTCTGCCTCTGCCTGCCTCTCTGCCTGCTTGTGCTCTCGCTTGCTCTCTCTCTCTCTCTCTCTCTCTCTCTGTCAAATAAATAAATAAATAAAATCTTTAAAAAAAAAAAAAAAGAAGAAAAGAGGTGGCTATTTTATCTAATGCACAGAAACCAACACTTAGGAGTCCAAGGAAGTGAAGGAAAAAAAGGATATATTCCAAACAAAAGAACAAGATAAAACTCCTGAAACAGATCTTAATGAAATGGAGAGAAGTAATTTACCTAAGAGTTCAAAGTCATGGTCATAAAGACGCTCACCAAAATCTATGCATGAACAAAGCAGAAATTTCAACAATGAAGACAGCTTAAAAGCACCAAACAGAAATCTAAGAGCTAAAGAACACAATAACTGAAATGAAAAGTTCAGTAGTGGGCTTAAACAGCAGAACAGATCAAACAAAAGGATGGATCAGCAAACTCAAGGACAAGGCAGCAAAATTTATCCAAGCAGAGAAACAAAAAGAAAAAATGAAAAGAGGGAAGAGCACTTAATGAACTTTTAGGATACCATGAAAAAAACAAAAAACAAAAAACAGATCCACATTATGGAAATCCCAGAAAGAGAATTGAGAAAGCAAGATGCAGACAGATTATTAAAAGAAATAATGGCTGAAATCTTCCCTTGCCTAGGGGGAAAAAAAAAAAAAGACATCCAGATCCAAACCCAAAGAGTGTAAGATTCATCTCAAAAGAGCCTATCTAAGGGGCACCTGGCTGGCCCAGTCAGTGGAGCATGCAACTCTTGATCTCGGAGTTGTGATTACAAGTCCCATACTGGGTGTAGAGATCACTTAAAAATAAAATCTAGGGGGCCCTGGGTGGCTCAGTGGGTTAGGCCTCTGCCTTTGGCTCAGGTCGTGATCTCAGGGTCCTGGGATCAAGCCCCGCATCGGGTTCTCTGCTCAGTGGGGAGCCTGCTTCCCTCCCCCTTTCTCTGCCTCCCTCTTTGCCTACTTGTGATCTCTGTCTGTCAAATAAATAAATAAAATCTTAAAAAAAAATAAAATTAAAATAAAATCTAAATAAATAAATAAACAAACTCAACCCAAGATACATTAAATGGTCAAAACTTGGAGGGAATCTTAAAACCAGTAAAAAGCAAAACAAAACAAATTGTACCGTAGAAAAGTAACCCCATCAGCATATTTTTCATCACAAATTTTGCATGCCAGAAGGGAGTGGGAGGATATATTCAAAGTACTAAAAGGAAAAAAAAAAAAAAAACTGCCAACCAAGTATATTCTGCTTAGCAAAGCTGTCCTTCAGAATTGAGGGAGACACAAAGAACTTGAGAGACAAGCAAAAGCTGCAGTTCATCAGCACTAAACTAGCTTTATGAGAAATGTTAAAGGGAGCGCTCTCAACTGAAACCAAAGGATGCTAATCAGTAAAAGGAAAACATATGAAAGTATAAAAGTCACAGGTAAAGGTAAATACCTACTTAAATGCAGAATATGTTAATGTTGTAAAGGTGGTGGGTAAATTGCTTATAACTCCAGTATAAACATTAACAAAGGATTAAAAATAACTAATTAGGGGCACCTGGGTGGCTCAGTGGGTTAGGCCTCTGCCTTCGGCTCAAGTCATGATCTCAGGTCCTGGGATTGAGCCCCAAATTGGGCACTCTGCTCAGCGGGGAACCTACTTCCCCCCAACTCTCTCTCTGCCTACTTGTGATCTCTTTCTCTGTCAAATAAATAAATAAAATCTTAAAAAAAAACTAATTAAATAATTTATCCATGGATACACAAAGTAAAAAGATGTAGTTTGTGACTCCAAAAACATAAAATATAGGCGTAGGTACACAGTAAAAATATAGAGCTTTTGTAGGACTACTAAGTTGTTAACAGATTAAAATAGACTATTATAAATATAACATGTTGTTATGTAAACATCATGTTAAATACAAAGCAAAAGCCTATAGTAGATATACAAGAAAAGAAAAAGGAATCTAAGCATACCACTACAGACATGAGCACATCACAAAAAAGAGAGGAAGAAAGAAAAGAAAGACCGAAACAGGAACTCAATTAATAAAATGGCAATAGTAAATCCATACCTAGTGATAAGTAGTTGAAATGTAAATAGGCTGAATTCTCTACTGAAAAGATAGAGTGGCTGAATGGGTTTAAAAAAAAAAAAAAACTCAACTGTATGCTGCCTAGAAAGAACTCACTTCACAGAAAAAGATTCTTTTTTTTTTTTTTGAGGGAGTAGAAAGATCTTGAGCTCACCTCCTCCCACAGACACATCAAGTCTCCAACTACTTACACTGCAATTCACTGAGAATGACCTGAAGACTACTAGAACAGCTTTTCCACAGATAAGAGGACTATCACAGGCATGGAAGTTCTCCCTGAGGAGTAAGGGATTTAAGCTACACATAAGACACTCCTGATCCTGGGGATCTGCACCAAGAAGATGAGCCCCCATAATGTCTAGCTTTGGAAATCAGCAAGGCTTGACTCCAGGAGAGCCACAGTGCTGAAGAAACCCAAGACTCTACTTTTCAATGGCCAGCATACACTATCATTTGCTCAGGGACCCAGCACAAAGGCAGCCCTTTGAAAAGCATGGGGGGGGGGTGCGCCTGGGTGGCTCAGTGGGTTAAGCTCTGCCTTCAGCTCAGGTCATGATCTCAAGATCCTGGGATCAAGCCCCTCATCGGGCTCTCTGCTCAGCAGTGAGCCTGCTTCCTCCCTCTCTCTCTGCCTACTTGTGATCTCTGTCTGTCAAATAAATAAATAAAATCTTAAGAAAGAAAGAAAGAAAGAAAGAAAGAAAGAAAGAAAGAAAGAAAGGAAGGAAGGAAGGAAGGAAGGAAGGAAGGAAGGAAAGCACCTGGGGTGTATGTGAAAGGAGATCTATTGAATTTATTTAATTTTCGGGCATGTGCCAGAGAGGCGGGGATCTGTAGGAACTTTTTCCAGGAACAGAAGTGTTATCAGACATCATCTTTCTTGCCTTCAGTCAAACTGGTCCAATGATGAGAAACACCAGCTAACACTCTGTGAGGCAGGCAGACTCAGCCAGCACCAGGGCCCTTCCCAAGTGACTTGCAGTCCCACCCACCAGCATGCCTGAAATAGTCACAACCAGGCCTCAAGGTCAGCCACACTGGGGACCAATCCCACCCACCAGTGTACCCACAACAGTCATAGCCAAGTCACAATAGGAGGCTGCATGCTCCCCATACAGGGGATACCCTGGAGCACCTTGTTCTGATGAGGAGAGAGGACTTTGCCAGTGGGCCCCACAGGATGCCTCCTCCATAAGGCCCCTACCTTCTAGAACAGAAGAGGCAAGTGAACTACCGATTACATAGAAACAGAGACAAAATAAGGAGACAAAGGAACAGGTTCCAAATGAAAGAACAAGAAAAAAACGCAGAAAAAGAACTAAGTGAAACAGAGGTAAGCAATCTACCAAATAAAGAGTTCAAAATAATGTTCATAAATATGCTCACTGAACTTGGGAGAAGAATAAACTCAGTGAGAGCTTCAGCAAAAAGAGAAAATACAAGAACAATCACTGCTGAAAAATAACTGAAATGAAAACTACGCTAAAGGGAATCAAGAGCATATGAGAAGATGTAGAAGAATGAATCAGTTATCTGAAAGACAGCAAAGTAGAAATCATCCAAACTGAACAGCAAAAAAGAAAAAAAAAAGATTTTTAAAAATGAGGATAAGTTAAGGAACCACAGTTAAGGGACTGTGACATTAAGCATACTAACATTCATATTTTGGGGATCCCAGAAGGAGAAGAGAGAGAGAGAGAACAAGGCAGGAAAGTTACTGGAAAAAGTAACAGCTGAAAACTTCCCCAATCTGGGGAAGGAAACAGACATCCAGGTCTAGGAATTATAGAGAGCTCTGGCAGGGTTATCATTCAGAATTGAAGAAGAAGTATTATTTCCCAGACAAACAAAAGTTAAAGGAGTTCATCACTAAACTAGCCTGACAAGAAATTAAAGAGATTCTTTCAGCAAAAAAAAGAAAAAACCATGACTAAAAGAAGATCAGGCAAGAAAAAGTTTCCTTATTAAAAGCAATCATAAAGTAAAGGTAGTAGATCGATCACTAATAACAGTAGTATGAAACTTAGAAGACAAGAATAGTAAATCAAATTATACCTATGTTAATTAGTTAAGGGATACACAACACTGAAAATTTTAAATAGGACCTCAAATATATAAAAATGTGTGTGGGGAGGTAAAAAATGTGGTACTTTTAAATGTGTTTGAACTTAAACAACTCTCAATTTAAAACATACTTCTATGTACATAAGGTGTTACATATGAACCTCAGGCTGGCCACAATCCAAAAACCTATAATAATTACAAAACATAAATAAACAAATAAATAAAAAGAAGTCTAAGCATAACACTAAAGGAAGTCAGCATACAAGAGATGAAAGAAAAAAAAAACTAGAAAAACACCCAGAAAACAATTAATAAATTGGCAATAAGTACATAACTAGCAATAATTACCTTAAATGTAAATGGACTAAATGCTCCAATCAAAAGATACAGTGACTGGATTTTAAAAAAAGAAATCTATATCCTGCCTGTAAGAGACTCACATCCAGGACACCTGGGTGGCTCAGTGGGTTAAGGTCTCTGCCTTTGGCTCAGGTCATGATCTCAGGGTCCTGGGACTGAGCCCCTCATCAGGCTCTCTGCTCAGCGAGGAGCCTGCTTCCCTTCCTCTCTCTCTCTCTGCCTGCCTCTCTGCCTACTTGTGATCTCTGTCAAATAAATAAATAAATAAATCTTAAAAAAAAATAAAAGAGAGAGAGAGAGAGAATCACATCAGACCTGAAGATATATATATGGACTGAAAGCACAGCAATGGAAAGATAGATTCCATGCAAATGGAAGTGAGAAAAAAAAAGCCAGGGTAGCAATACTTATCAGGCAAAATAAACATTAAAACAGACGTTAATGAAAGATAAAGAAGATAATGATAAAGGGATCAATCCAACAAAAGAATATAACAATTATAAACATCCATGCACCCAACATAGGAGCACCTAAAGGTACAAGGCAAATATTCACAAAGGAGAAATTGACAGTAATACAGTAACAGTAGGGGATTTTAACACCCCATTTCCATCAATGAATAGATCATCCAGTCAGAAAAATCAACACAGAAACAGTGACTCTGAATGACACATTAGACCAGATGGACCTAACAGATAATATACAGAACATTCAATCCAAAAACAGCAGAAAACACATACTCTACAAGTGCACATAGGATAAATCACATAATAGGCCACACAAGTCTCAATAAATTTAAGACTAAAATCTTTAAGATTTCATTTATTTATCAGAGAGAGAGAGAGAGAGAGAGAGAGAGGGAGCACACACAAGCAGTCAAAGTGGCAGGCAGAGGCAGAGAGAGAAGCAGACTCCCTGCCAAGCAAGGACCCCGATGTGGGACTCCATCCCAGGACCCTAGGATCATGACCTGAGCCGAAGGCAGCGGCTTAACCGACTGAGCCACCCAGGTGTCCCAAGACTGATATCTTATCAAGCATTTTTTCCAACCATCAGGGTATGACACTAAAAATTACAAGGAAAAAAACTGGAAAAAACACAAACACATGGAGATTAAACAACATTCTGCTAAACATCCAATTGGTCAATGAATAAATCAAATAGAAATTTTTTAAAAATACCTGGAGATAAATGAAAATAAAAACACAACATTCTAAATCTTTGGCATGCAGCAAAAACAGTTCTAAGAGTTTACCTCAAGAAAAAGAGAAATCTCAAACAAGTCAACCTTATACCTAATGGAACTAGAAAAAGAACAAAGCCCAAATATAGGAGGAAAGAGAGATCAGAGCAGAAATAAATGAAATAAAGATTTTAAAAAAGAGAAAATATCAGTGAGCCAAGAGCTGATTCTTTGAAACAAAACTGATAAACCTTTAGCCACACTCCTCAAGTTAACAAAAAGAACTCAAAATCAGACGGAAAAAGAGAAGTTAGAATGGACACCACAGAAATACAAAGGATTATCAGATACTACTACAAACACTTAGACATGAACAAAAATCTAGAAGAAACTGATAAATTCTTACGAGTATACAAACTTCCAAGACTGAATGAGGAATAGAAAATATGAACAGACCAATTACTACTAATGAAATTGAATCAGTAATCAAAGACTCCTAAATCTGCATTAGTCCAAGACCAAACAGTTTCACAAGGGAATTCCACCAAACATTTAAAGAATACCTATCCTTCTAAAACTATTCCCCAAAAGTTGAAGATAAGGAATGGTTCCAAATTGCTTCTCTGAGGCCAATATTACCCTGATATCAAATCCAGACAAAACCCTGAAAAAAGAAAAAGAAAATTACAGACCAGTATCCCTAATGAACAAAGTTGTAAAAATTCTCAACAAAATATTAGCAAACTGAACTCAACAATAAAGGATCATTCACCACAATCAAACAACATTTATTCCAGGGCAGCAAGGATGGTTCAGTATCCAAGAAATCAATCAACGTGATACACCACATTAACAAAATCAAAGCTAAAAATCTTCAGTTCATCTCAGTAGACGCAGAAAAAGTACTTGACATATTCAACATCCATTCATGAAAAAAAAAAAAACCTCTCAACAAAGTGGGCACAGAAGAAACACATCTCATGATGTCAAAGGGCTCATATGACAAGCTCACAGCTAACATCATATTTAATAATAAGGAGGTGAGAGCTTTCACTCTAAGATTAAGAACAAAACAAGGATGTCCATTCTCATCATTGTTATTCAACATTGTACTAGAGGCTTATTCACAGCAATCAGACAAGAAATAAAAGGCATTAAAAAAAAAAAAGTCATCCAAAATGGTAATAAGTATTTTAAAAGAAGTAAAATTATTATTTACACATGACATGCCATATATAGAAAACCCTAAGAACTCAACCAAAAAAAATTTAGAACAAATGAATTCAGTAAACTTGCAGGATACAAAAGTCAATATACAAAATCAGTTGCATTTTATACAGTAATAACTACCAGAGAAAGAAGGACACAATCCCATTTACAGTAAGAACAAAAAACCTAGGAATATATTTAACCAAGGAGGAGAAAGACCTGTACTCTGAAAACTGTAAGACAATGCTGAAATATACTGAAGACACAAATGAATGGAAAGATACTGCATGTTCATCAGTTGGAAGAATATCATTAAAATGTCCATTCTACCCAAAGCCGTATGGAGGTACAACACAATGCAATCCCTATCAAAGGGAGAGGAAGAGGAAAAGAATCTCAAGCAGACTCCCCTCTGAGTGGGGAGCCCAAAAAGGGTCAATCTCACAACCATGAGACTGTGACCTGAGCCAAAATCAAGGGTGGGATGCTTAATCAACTGAGCCACCCAGGTGCCCCTTGAGAAGAATTCTGAGAAATATTCTGAGTATAGAATTCTAGTTCGAATTTTCTACTAATTGAAGCTATTACGCCACTGTCTTTGGGCTTCCATTTTTGCTGTTAAGAGTCCAGCTTCTCATGGGACGCCTGGGTGGCTCAGTGGGTTAAACCTATGCCTTCAGCTCAGGTCATGATCTCAGGGTCCTGGGTTCGAGCCCTGCATCGAGCCCTGCATCAGACTCTCTGTTCAGCAGGGAGCCTGCTCCCCGCGCCCCCGCTCTCTGCCTGCCTCTCTGCCTCCTTGTGATCTCCCTTTTTTTAAAAAAAGAATCCAGCTTCTCTAATTGCTGTTCCTTTTTAATATAGCTATTTTTTCTTTGTATTAGTGTTCTATGGTTTGCCTCTGATGTATCTTGGTAAGTTTCTGTTTATCTGTGCTAGTGGAGATTTCTGGGCTTCCTGAATATGAGGATTGATTGCTTCCATCAGATTTGGAAAACTCTCAGCCATTGTCTCTGAAAGTTGCCCTCATTGCCATGTCTCCCTTCTGGAATTCTGGCTAGAGAATCTGGTAGATCCTCTCTCCAAGTCTTACCTCTCACATTTCTTTTGTTTTTGTCCCTCTGATCTGCATTATGGATAATTTCTTTGAATTTATTTTCTAGTTCCCTATTTCTCTCTTCAGCTTCACCTCAAATCTGATATCTAAACCATCCTTGAGATTTTTATGTTCAATTAATACTTTTTATTGCTAGAAATTCCATCTCTTCAAATTTATTTGGACGTTATTTTTAAGCTTTTCTTTGAACACATTAAATATGTCCCTTTTTATCTTTAGGTCGGATAATTCTGGTATCTAACATCTTTAGGGTCTGTTTCTGTTACTTTTTTTTCAACTTGGTCTCAGCCCTGTGCCTCATCCCCCACCCTCAACTTTAAAATTTTTTATCTGAAACTACTCACTCATTTGCAAGTGAAGAAATTCCTACAGAAAGTCTCTGAAGCCATTGCCAAGGTTGTGTTCCATCAGAAAAGGTTGATGTTTGATTCTGCAGTTTCCCTGGAGGTACTATGAACTGAGAACCACTCTAAATTTAATGATCTGTTTGAGGTTTTTTTTGAACCACACAGGTTACATAAATTTGAACCACAACTAAGAGACCCAGCTTGTCACTGCAAATTCTCAGGGGAGATTTTTTATTCCCTTCCAGCTGGTGTCAAGGTTGCAATAATCAAGTCTCCTTGCTGTCCTCTGCACCACATCAGGTTTATTTCTTGCTCAAGCTTAACCGCAGATTGCAGTCCATGGGATCCCCATCCTTATGCAGAATGGTCTCCTGATAGACTTTCACCTTGGGCATGGCCTAGTCTTATCCTCTCTCCCCCAAGCTCCCTGCAGCTATCAAAGAGGAAGCTCATGGTCTCCACACTTCAGCAGAAACCATCTGTGCAGAAGCCAGCTTTGTCATTATAAGGTTCCTGCTTTCCTTTTTCCTTTTATGAGCTCCGCATATCTTAGAGAAGCTGAACAACACATCTTTACAACCTTTACCTAGCGTTTTGGTGTTTTTCAACTGGAAGATCACGCAGATGATCTAGTCTGGTAGATGAACAGAAACAGCCATCCTACTCCAGGGAGGGGGTCACCAGGAAGGGTAAGGGCCCTTTGACTCTGGGTGTTACAAGTGTCCAATGCCAAGTGGGTCAATGTCTCCGGGGCCAGCTTGGGCTCTGTAAAGTCCTGAGAGAGCGGACTCCTAAGGCGTCAGGCTTGAGTAGGACGGTTTGAGTATCCCAGGATTGCATAGGATATTGGCATTACCTTTCTCTAGAGAACTCCTGCCATGGGAAACCATCTCCTTACAGATGTAGTCTAACTAATAAATGAAATGAAAAGGAAACAATAGTTTTAGAATGTCACCATTTCTCAAAGCCCAGTGGATTAGTAGATCTAGACATTGAGAATCAGTGGCTGCAAACATCATAGTCAGAGGTTATGAGATAAAAGAAGCCTCATCACCTAGCATCTTGCCAAAAGGCTCAAACCAAGTGTGATTCAGCTTTCAGTCTGCAGGAGACACAGGGGAACACAAGAGATGACATGCACATGCGCGCACAATCACAAGATCCAAATCACAGGTCAAGTTGCCCACGTCAAGGTGCCCTGGGCTACCAATAAATGTTAAGTAAAATAAAAGGATGGAGAGAGCACCTGTAGAGTGACTCGAAGGAAATGTCAATCATTTTTAAGAGGCTGGGCGAGGGGGATACTGCCAAACTACAGTGTCTAGAATAACACCCTTAGATGTTCACTTTTCTGTAATTTTCATATCTGGTATTATTCTACAATTAAAAAGGAAAAAGGCAGGGGAAAAAAATGATTCATCCCTCAATTATTGTATCACAGTTTTTACTGATCCAATTCCACATGAAGCATTTGATAGATCTCGGTATCAGTCTCCAAGAAGCCCAAGGAAACCGCATACCACTCTTTTTACTAACATGAGTACAGATCTATACATATATATGTCTTTTATACTTGTGTGTATACACACACACACACACACACACACACACAGTAACAGTAAGTAACTTCCAACAGTACCACAATATTAAGGGGGGAAAAGACTAAATTCCTACCTACCTTCCCCAGCTTTCCCATGCCAAGCCTTATATGCTCTCATCTCTGCACACACTCGACCATTCCCTGATCCCAAATGCCGTCTCTCTCTTCTTCCCTCCATTCTAAACCTTGTTCCTGCTCTTCCTTTGATGGAGCAGCCTTCCTCACAGCCAGCTGCATTCTCTGCTTTTTGGAGGCCTTCCCTGATGGCTAACTGAATCAGAGCCCGCTCTCATCAGAGCCCGATCACTATCTGCTACTCTCTTTGTGTGGTTTACCTTAATCCATCTTATTTTATAACTACTTCCCTTCCCATCCTTGATGATAGGATTATAAACTCACTACAGAGGAAAAACTATCTAACTTGTTCTATGCATAAAGGATGAGCACAATACTTTAGTGCATTCATCAACAGCCATTCCCCGCCCCCCCCCACCACCTTAAGTACAAGAAATGTCTTTCATTTCTTGGTTAATAATTAAGTTGACTTAACTATCTTCATCGGTTGCTCTTTACTATTATTACGTTGCTCATTCTGTGATAATAGATCATTGATTGTAACTTAGGATTCAGTTACAAGTAAGTCACTGAAGTCTATAACCTGCTTGTCAGATTCTCTGCGAGTATCAAGAATTGGCCAAGAGCCCTAGAATGCTCCGACGGTAAATTCTAGTGGTGCTGGCAGCTCCATTCCATCAGAGGGCAGCAGAGAGCCAAGGGAAGGGCTGCAACTTGCAGCGGGGCTCCAAGATCCATTTCTGGGCTGTTAGGAGAGGTGGACCTGGGAAAATCTCTCACTTCGAAGCAGGTGTCCAGAGTTAGAGACTAAGCAAAGCTAGTATGCTCCACAAGCCTCTTGGATCCCGGAGAGACCACAGCTCCGGTGGGATCTGCACGTGTCTAAAGTTTAGACTGCAGGAGGTAGGGAGTCAGAGGGCTCCATTTCCTTTTATGAAATATCCAGAAGCAACCTTTCTCCTGACACAAAACCAGCATCCTGGAACACCACCTTATTGCTGAATGCTGCTTCCCTCCAGGATTCCCCCCAGAGGCAATTTCCCCTTTGTTCTCTGAGAATAGGGCCAGTTTTTGAGGCAGCTGTGGGTTCTCTTCTGTGAGCTGCCCCCACCTTAACTAATTGTAGTCAGCAGGTCCTTTCTAGTGAGACGCTGACCCACTCAGGTTTTGGAAGACCATCCTTGCTTCAGGCCCAGCTAACAAATTAGCACAAATTTTATTTCAAACTTTAAAGAGTACATGTTTGAAAAGATAATTCCACGACATTTTTACTCAAAGCATTTGTCTTACAAAAAGCCCATCTCTGGCCACTGGGGGGGGTCTCTGGGTCTCACTACTCATGGACCTCCTCATCCTCAGAAGGGTACAGGGTTCCCTCTGAAAACTCCAATGCCAAGCATGTTGGTGACTTTAGTGACTACCAAAAGAACCCCAGTGGGCCCAGCCATACAGGGACAGAGGGAAATACGGGGGATGACAAGAACCTTTCGCTCCGGGGCTTGGTTCCAGGGGTCAGCTGTAATTAGACAGCTGTGCACTCCCCGCGAGCTGCGGATCTGCTATGCTAAGCCCGCACAGTGAACTGGAGAAGAGCCCGGCCAACCAACAAGAAAACCACCTTGGTTGGTGAGCAGACCTTCCCATGGGAGTCTTTACAGCACCTTTGGTTTTCCAGTTTTTCAAAAATCCAGTCTGATCCTGAAATTCTTGAAGCACGTATAAAATTATGAACTTCACAGCTTGTTGCCTGCCCACAATCCTTTCTTTTTTTTTTTTAGTAGCAGAACTCTTAAGCAATGTGCCAGATTCTGTATAGATATAGACATAAATGAGTAAATACATAAACATATAAATATACATATAAAGAGAAGAAAAATAAACCATATTTAGAGCCTCTTGGGCAGACCGGGTGACACCCAGAGGAGGGCAAGCCTTGGGTGAGGCTTCTTGGAAGACACATCACCACCTTTCCTCCAACTGCAGCTGAAACAAGGATGGATGGCTGGAGGTCCAACCATGGTCTTTTGAGCTCAGTGCCAAGAGTCAGGGCAGAGACAGGAGGACCCTGAGTACTAACAACCTTCAGGTATTACCATACCAGCCCCGGACTCCTCCCTCCTCCTGGTGCTTGAGAGAATAAATCCCTACTTTTCTTAAGGCACGGACATTGATCCCCATATTAGGGAGGGGCCAACCCTGACCAAGGCTATGTCACTGTGAGACACTGACGAAAATCAGAAAGAAAAATGCCCTCTTGCCTCTCTCCAATACAGACAGAGCTCTTGTGTTTTTCCCCCATGCTGCTATGGAAAGAACCTCAGCCAGAACCTTTGAGTCAGGGGGCCAAGGGAGTCTTTCGGCTATGTCCCCATAGTAGAGAGAACCTCATATTTTAGCAACCAGTTAGTGACCAACATGTGGAGGGTTACATGTTACAGGTGTATAAATACATGATACTTATTATGTGTATGAGTGGCAATTGATCATAAATGCTGATTCTAATGGTAATTCACAAATTCACTTCCTTCCCTCTATTTCCAGCCCGTTAGGTTGAGAGAGGCAATCCTAGTAACGTTCCTTTTTTAAAATTCTAATTACAAAATACAAAAACTCCTTTAACCAGGAAAATCTGCAGAGAAACAGAAAAAATAGACATAATTTTTTAAAAACAACAATTCTACCCCAAGTACTTTGAATCCCATGTAAGTAACCACCCAGGTCCTTTGTGACAGTCATCTACACACACATGTATTTATTATCAGATGGGATCATACCATAGGTACAGTTCCACAACTGTCATTGCAACCTCTTTAAAACACATCACAGACATCTTTCCATTTCAGTATAACAAGGGTGGCCTTGCCCCTCTCCTGCTCCACGCAGGTACTAGACCTAAGACTGTCCCTCCCATATCCCCACTTTTCTGTTTCTAGAAAGGCTTTTGAGGTGGTGGTGCTGTTCAGAAGATGGCCTTGGGGCCAGGACAGCAGAAGCCACTTCTCTACACTGCTATCCCTTGGCATGGCTTGGGGCAGTGGCAGGTTGGCTGGCTGTCCCTAGGGGAGCAGACTAGCCTGACACCAACTGTCTCCTGAGGGTCCACCACCCCAACCCCTCAACTTTCCCAAGACCATGTGGCTCAACTCTTCCCCAGACCTTTGCCCCATCCAGTGTGCTCTGGAGGTTCCTCCCTGTCTGGGTGTTTCCAGGTCTACTAGAGGCATCAACTCTTGGCTCCACTACACTGGGCCTTTTCATTTTGGTTGCTGAGCTAATAAACCATAAGTTTCTCCCTGCGATGTACAGCAGCCCTAAGAACCCAACTCTCCTTGGGGCAGTGTGCACACACCCTTGACCTGAGAGAGGTCCACAGGGTGGTAAAAAGCCCTCTACACCAGTGAATAGGCAAAGGCAGATTTTAAACTGCTGTGGAATGGATCTAGGACAGGACCCTGGGCGTGATTCTGACTCTCCCCAGTTGCAGTATCTGGGACCTCGAAAATGTTAGGTTCAAAGAACTAAAGGAGTTGAGTATATAAGTGATTTTCAGCCAAGGACACAAATAAATTGTTTTCCCTTCACTTTGCTGAGGGGCAGGTGACAATATCAGGAACACCCTGTAGAGTTTGCAAGGAGTAAAGCCTCCTGCATCTCAGAAAAGCAAAAGGAATGTTGTTTTTGTCATTCTCCTTGGTGAGTCTCAAAGCCCCTGGAGGGAAGAGAAATTCCTCTCAAGAATAATAATGGCTAACATTTACCAAGCACTTATTCGATGCCAGGCCCCTTTCACATACTATCTAGATCTCGTTTACGCCCTGTCAACACGCATGATGTAGATACTAATAGCCCATTTTACTGATAAGGAAATTGAGGCCAGGGATGTTCACTTACTTGCCCAGAGACCATGGCTGGTAAGTGATATAGGCTAGTAAATGATACACCCTAAAACTGAACCCAAAAATCAGACTCCAGGGGCATCTGGGTGGCTCAGTGGGTTAAAGTCTCTGCCTTCAGCTCAGGCCATGATTCCAGGGTACTGGGATCAAGCCCCACATTGGGCTCTCTGCTCAGCAGGGAGCCTGCTTCCTCCTCTCTCTCTCTCTCTGCCTGCCTCTCTGCCTACTTGTGATCTGTATCCCTCAAATAAATAAATAAAATCTTAAAAAAAAAAAAAAATCAGACTCCAGAGTTCATTCTCTCTCCAGGATAGAGGCCCCAAAAGAAGAGTTAAAACAGCCACTCCGTCACCCATTTCCAAATATCGGGTGATTTCTCTTAGAAAAGTCATAAGCTATTTCAGATTCAATTGCTACATTTCAGGCTATTCCAAGAAACAGAATGTAACAAATATAGGGATTCCAAATAATCGGACTTCCATGGGATCAAATCAGATTTTAAGCCACGGATGGGAAAACCCCTGGGAAGGACCAACTGGGAAGTTGGCAAGTCACTTCCAAGAATACAGCCCCCAAAAGAATCCTAACCCCATGCTACTCATTCCAAAAGGGAAGCTCCAACTTTGAGTCAGTCCTTACACAAAATGTCAAAATCTTAGTCAAGTCTCTCTTGAAGTAATACAGAGGAAAACTTGCACAGTTGGATATCAACACTGTACAAAGCTACAATAAGAAAATGTGTTGGTCTGATGATAGCAAAATAGACCAATGGAACGGCCATCTTCCAAACACATCCACACATAGGGGCCCTTGGTTTGTGGGTGCAGGTAACAGGGGACACTCAGGAAAGGACACTCTTTTTTTTCCTAACGATTCTATTTATTTATTTATTTGACAGACAGAGATCACAAGTAGGCAGAGGCAGGCAGAGAGAGAGGGAGAAGCAGGCTCCCCGCTGAGCAGAGAGCCCAATGCGGGGCTCAATCCCAGGACCCTGGGATCACGACCTGAGCCGAAGGCAGAGGGAGGCTTTAACCCACTGAGCCACCCAGGCGCACCGACACTCTTTTTAATAAATAGTTTTGTGGGGAAGAAATGAAACCTGGCCTATGCCACACACCATACACAGAAACACTTCCAGGAGGATTTTAACCCCTTCAGTTGCCTTTCATAACTGGATCTAATCTACAAGAAATTTTTTTTAGACCCCAGTTCAGGAAAGTTTCCTGTAATAAGTCACAGAAATATTGGATAAATAGGATATTAAATTTAGAAACTTCTATTCAAAACATCTTCACGAGAGTAAAAAGGCAAACGACAGAGTGGGAGAACACATTTCCACACATGTCTAGAATAAAAAACAAAACTACAAATCAATAAGAAAAAGAGACAACAGTAGAAAAATGGGCAAGCTACTTGAATATGCACATTAGAGAAGAACTCTAAATGGCAATTATATGACAAAGTGCTCAATCTCATTAGAAATCCAACAGACAGGAATTAAAACCACAACAAGAGGGCACCTGGGTGGCTCAGTGGGTTAAGCCGCTGCCTTCGGCTCAGGTCATGATCTCAGGGTCCTGGGATCGAGTCCCGCGTCGGGCTCTCTGCTCCGCAGGGAGCCTGCTTCCCTCTCTCTCTCTCTGCCTGCCTCTCCGTCTACTTGTGATCTCTCTCTGTCAAATAAATAAATAAAAATCTTTAAAAAAAAAAAAAAAAACCACAACAAGACTCATCTAATGAGTCCACTAGCCCTAACTTCCAGTTTATAAGAAATAACAGAGAGCAGGTGAAATACCAAGAAGACAGACAGACAAATGCAGAATGAGAGCCTTTGAGACAGCCGGCCTAGCCTTTTTAAAAGGTCAGGATCATAAAAACAAGAGACAAAAAATACAAGCAAATGTGATGTATAAACTTTAAGTGGGTCCAGATTTCAAAAACCTAGCCATAAGACAATTTTGGGTCAACTTTTGGTGGAAATTTGACTATGGATTAAAAATTATATATTAATTTTCTTGACTAGTGTGATTAAATAGTAAAGTATCCCTCTTCTTAGTAGAGTTATGTTGAAATATTGAAAAGTGTCCTCACAACTGCTGTTTTCATGTAATTCACACCCACAAAACAGATGATAGATATGGATAAAAGAGCAAATATGCCAAAGTGTTAATAATTATTGACTTAGTGGTAGGTATGTAGGTGTTCTTTTATTCTTCATGTTTCAAGTTTTTTTTAAGATTTTATTTATTTGAGAGAGAGAGAGAGAGAAAAATCACAAGCTGGTGGTGAGGGGCAGGGAGCCTGACACAAAGTTCCCTCCCAGTCTTGTTTTCTATTTTAAAAAGTTAAAGTATACGTTACAGTTAATATATTTTTCTATATGGGTGTTAGAATTCACAAGAATTAAAATAAATGTCAAAGACAGGGGCTCCTGGGTGGCTCAGTCGGTTAAGCCTCTGCCTTCGGCTCAGGTCATGATCTCTGGGTCCTGGGATTAAGCCCCACATGGGGCTCTTTGCTTAGTGGGGAGCCTGCTTCCCCTCTCTCTGCCTGCCACTCTATTTGTCATCTCTCTCTCTCTCTCTCTAATAAATGAGTAAAATCTTTAAAAGTAAAAAATAAATGTCAAAGACAATCTGCAGGAAAAAATAAAAATCTGGCCTGAAATCCCTCATTGTTATCCACCATGTTTGCCTGGGAGAAGAAGTTCTTTGAAATGAAATAGTAGGTTTAAGCCTCTGTGGATTTCCACTGGCCTTGGTGCAGAGAGATTGGGACTTTTCACCAGACCCTGAGCTCCAGTGTCCATGGAATAAGCTGAAGTATTTGTTTCTTTCTGGAAATGTGCCCATCCTACCAGAGAGGTAATTCGTATTCTCCCAGCCTGTAAACTACCTGAAGGAGGGCAAAAAATCTCCTGTCCTTGCTGTATCCAGGGCCCAGAGTCCAAAGCAGAACATACATAGAGGACATCAGAACGAGGGGTGGGGTAGGAGGGTTCAGAGCACAGCATCCTGTCTTGACACTGAGACTTGGGGGTAGGGCGACTGACTCAGGGACACAGAAAAAACAAAAACAAAACAAAACACAGTTCTGGACCTCAGCCCAGGCCAGAAGCATCAATCCGTGCTCCTAGAAGGAAAGTTTCTCCTGTTTCCCCTCCCTTAGAGATTTTCCTTAATTTTCTCATTCGTCAGTAAGGAATTTCATTCAGGTGTGAGTAATAGAACCTAAGAGAGCAAGGTGAGGTTTTCATTTTTTCTCATCTGCCAAAGAATTTCAAGGTGGATGATTGCTGGTGTTGATTCAGTGATTGGGAGGGGGTGGGGAGGTGACAGGGGAGAAGCCTGAGACTTCGGGATTCTCTTGGCCTTTTCCTGGTGGCCCCAAACCAGAGCCAGCATTAGGATGGACATGCGGCCCTCTGTGCAAAGTACAAAAAGACACTCTCCAGAGCAAGTGAAGTCCAACAGGACTCACTCCGCCCCTGGGCGAACAATTTACTAAAAGACATTCCCACCAACAAAATCTAGATTTTATAGTTGTGTCTACATACAAACAGGAGTCAGGATATCTCAAATGAACCTCTGGAGTTTTTCCACATAGTACTGAAGTCTCAGTTATAGAAAACCTGGGACCGGAATTCTGCAGTAAAAACCACCACCCCAAACCCATACTGCTGGAAATTAAATAGAGCCCCATCTAGCGGCACCACCCAGGCAGTGCACCCAATGGGCTCAGTTCACTTGCAAGTTGGGTACAGGGTAGAAGAGGCGTATGCATAGCTAGTGTCCTGGCAGAAGCAAGGGCTGAGCCATTCAGACACAAGTTCAATGCCATGGCAGTTTCAGTGCCTGGGGACGTAGATCCTAGGCTATCCAGGCCCCAGGCTACAAAAATGTTCGCTCTACCGTGGCATCCACTTTTAAGCTCCGGTTAGCTTGCTCTCAGAACTAAGAGAAAATGGCTTGCACCTAAACACACTTCCCCAGCCTACAGGAAAAAGTGAGAAGGGGAGTGGTTTTCATCACCAACAGGTGGAGATGAGAGCTAAACTGAGGGTGGGACAGCCCACAGCAGGTGAACATTTGAATCCGGGTTAATAATTACAACTGACAGCGGGCCCAAGCCCTCAAGGGAGATCTGGGTAAGAACAGGTGCAGCAACTACATTTATAAAGTATGAGTCAAACCCCTGCATTTCCAGCTGCCAGATCACGGTCTACACAATTGGCAAACTTGGAGAAATGCACACTATTTTCTCTCCGAGATCCACACCAATCCCCAGAAAGTGTTTTTACAGAAGCCCCGTTTGGGTCCATTTATGGAAACCAAATGTCCACCCTTTTTGAATTTAGATTTAACCCCACTTTCAAGCTAGTAAGTTGGCCCGGATAGGTAAGAGACGAGAGATTTTACTACTCACAGCGCAGCACCCAGCACGAACATCCGCGTCTGCGCGGGTCCTCCTCACCCCGAGTGTCACGCAAGCAGCCGGACAGCATCACCCAGGATACCCCGCACCCCGCGTGTATGCACCACAGCGCAGGGACACTGAGCTCGGGGGGTCCCACTGCTTTTATAGCAAGCAAGCCTGGTCTTTGTCCAGGGGAGACAGCAGCTCGTCTCCCGAGGTTACTGGCCGCATCAGCAACCCTGACGCATGCTCGCCAGCATGGAGCCATAAGGACTCTGCCTTTTTGACACACACGCAAGGCATCTAGAAGCTCTCTCTCCCAACAGGAACCACCTCTGTGACTAGAAAGCCAAAACCGCCTGATTTAACAGCTCCACAGAACCTTCTGGAACGGGAAACCACCGGTTCCCACCAAAGGGGCCGAAGACATAAAAACAAAGGAGGAGGAAAGCGCAGGTGGGCGACCTAGAACTCGGTGGAGCCTGGCATCCACGAGACCGCAGTACTCACGTGCGCACGCCGCCCGCCCTCCATCGGGAAACGCAGCACCCCCGCACCGGCTCCCGCTCCGGCTCTGCTCACAAATTCCCCGCGAAGCTGTGGGGACGCCTCGCTGCTGCCGCGACCAGCGTCTCGGGGTGCCCGCCACGTGCCGGGCCTTCTGAGCAGGCAGCGAGCCGAAAGGCGCCGGGCCTTCGTGCGACAGCCCACTCGACGGGACCAGACCCGGCCCTCGTGACCCCGGCTCGTCAGACCCGCCCGGAGCGTGTGCCAGCCGTTTTAATCCCTCCTCCCTGCCCTGCGCGCTGCTGTGGGAGTGGGAGGTGGGGCTCGGCGCTGGCGCGAGGGGGCGGGACCAGGCGGGCAGGGGCGGGGCCTAACCGCCGGCTCCTCCCTGACCCCCTTCTCAGCGCCCCCTGCTCAGAGCCCCACGAAGGGCTCGGCTGCTCCCTCACCCTTTGTGACGGTTGCGGGACCTGACGGGGTGGGGTGGAGGCACTTGATTAAGCTTCAGATTCAACCACCTCTTTGTATTTCAACACTCAGAATTTCAGAACATCACCCCCTCGTTCTGCCTGCCTTTTCTCTTCCGCTCTTTTCGCAGCTCCCACTCCTTATCACCCTTCTCACCTCCAAAGGCCGAAGCCAAAGCAGAAGGCGTAAGGGAGTGTCCTTAGAGTTGGCAATTGTTAGGATCAGCAGAAACTAAGCCATTTCGGTTCCTGCCCCATCAGCCACCTCAAACCTGAAATTCAAAAAAAAAAAAAAAAATCCTCTTAAAAAATTCAAACATCTCGACACAGATTCCCATGCCTCTTTGATGATGGGCAGCATCTTTGCCGCCCTCTAGTTGGGCCTTTGGTGTTAACCATGGGCAGAAGCACACACATCCACCTGGGGGCAAGTCCCAGAGGGGCCGATGAGGGGAGGAGATGCTGCTGACCATACCGGGTAGGACAGTTTCATCCACACCTGCTTCTCTGCCCCCTTGTGGTGGATGGATTGGATTTCTAACAAAACTAGCGGGGATTAGATAGCCAGGAAAGAAAGCAAGGCCTAACTCGGCCTCCTTAGCACAGAGAACTATTCTCCAAACACTAGCTTAAGTGTAGAGCAGGGGTGGCAAACAAGTTTTACCTTTCATTTCCAACACCGAAAAATCAATACTGGCCGCCCAGAGCCTGGGTTGGGTTTCATATTTGTGAAAGGTCAGGTAAGTATTTTAGACTTTGGGGACAGAATGGTCTCTGTGGCAGTTACTCAGCTCTGCCACTGGATTATGAAAGCAGCCATGGACAATACATAAACAAGTGAGTTGTGGCTGTGTCCCAATGAAACTTTATTTATAAAAATGGGCAGCAGGTCTGAGCATGTGTATAATATAATCCTTTGAGATATGGGGGGAGCCACTTTAGAATTTCTCTTATGTTTATCTTACCTGCTTTTATTTTGGACTTGATCTTGCCTACCCCACCATGAATCCATGGAATTTGCAATGAGTCCATGCATTCATGCTAATCAGAGGTCAGGTTTACAAACCTCTGAAAAAGGTTATCACAGAGGATGTGCCCTTGAGTGGCAATATCTGTCATTGACTCTCCCTACTGGTCTGATCTGAGCTATGTACGTCTCCTAGGAACTCTCCTGGAAGAAGAACAGAAGCCCCTAATTACTTGCAGGCAGGTTTTGGGGAGCTATGGTGGACTTGCCATGCCAGAGGAGTCTTAGACTCATAATTCTATCTTGAATCTGATCAGCGGCTCAGCTGTTGGTCAAAACCCAAAGAAATGGAACACCCCCATCCTCGCACCACGTGTGTGCACGCACATGCTCACACACACACACACACACACACACACCATTCACAAGAACACTGAACAAATTGTGCTTTCCTGGCCTCTGGTGGTCTACCTCTCCCTTGCTTATTTAGGCCTGCCAAGTATGGGTGGTCAAGTTGTACACAGCACAAGAGTGTCATACCTAGGGAGGTATCATTGACATTGTATGCGCATGAGACTTATTGCAACAATATTCTTGTATATAGTAGCATCATGTTCTAAAAAAATCAGTCCATTACGAGAATTTCTGAGCAATGGATGTAAAGCATTGAGGAATGGGTGCCTTTTTAATTCCACAAAGGTTAGCCACAGCCACAGCTATATGACAGCTGTAAAGAATGAAAAAGAAGGAAAATACACACAATACAATAGAATCGCACTCTTATGGAGCAGAGTTGTCTTATGAGCACCCTTTACAGTTTGGGAGACTTTTCAGTGACCCAGCATTTGAGCACTGAAGCATTAGAACAAAGCTTTAAGAGTGAGGGTCTGGGGCGTCTGAGTGGCTCAGTAGGTTAAAGCCTCTGCCTTCAGCTCAGGTAATGATCTCAGGTCCTGGGATCGAGCCCCGAATCGGGCTCTGCTCAGCGGGGAGCCTGCTTCCCCGACCCCCACGCCTGCCTCTCTGTCTACTTGTGATATCTGTCAAATAAACAAATAAAATCTTAAAAAAAAAAAAAAAGAGTGAGGGTCTGAAGCTGATGGCCTACCCTCAGATAGTTTAATCTACTCATGATGGAGGTAAAGGAGCAAAGGGAGAGAAATTATTTCTTTCCCCATCCCACCTGCTCTCCCTTTCACACAGAGAAGAGGAGCTGAAAGATGAAGTCAAAGCAGAGAGATGTGTTTTGCTGTTAACCCACACAGAAGCAAGTGATGAAGTAAGACTTCTTAAAGAGGAGCCAGTTGTTTGTCTTGTGGCTTCCCAGTATCCATTCCCCTTTCTCCTGGTAATAGCTCCCCACTTTCCCTTTGGGAAATAAGTTCTGCTCCATTGTGCAAAGTCTCTGGAATTACCCAACAGAACATCTTGCCTTCTTCTGGCCAGAGGGATGGTCCTATAATTCAAACTAGGCCAGATGTGCTCTCTCTCTCTCTCTCACTCTCGCTCTCTCTCCTCCTCTCTGTGACAGTTAATTTAATGTGTCTACTGGGCAATGGGATGCCCAGCTATTTGGTCAAAAATTATTCTGGAATTTTCTGCAAAGGCAATTCTGGATGAGATTAACATTGTAATCATATGTGGTTGGTGCTTGCCCAATCCGTTGAAGGTCTGAATCTAGCAAAAAGACCAACCCTCCCCTGAGTAGGGGAGAATTATCCAGCAGACTGCCTTTGGGCTTCATCTGCAACAGCAGTTCTTCCTGCCTGATGGCCCTTGAAGTGAAACATCAGCTCTTCCTGGGTCTCCAACTCCAACCACCCCTGCACGTTGCACTTGCTAGCCTCCATAATTGTGTGAGCCGATGCTTTGTCATAATTCTTTCTCTCTCTCTCTACCTCTCCCCCACCCCCTTTCTGTGTATATTCCAATGGTTCTCTTTTTCTCTGAAAAACTCCACTCTCTCTCTCTTCCTCTGGATTTTGATGCATGGGTATACACATTCAAAAACGTAAGAGTGGCTGGAAAGCATTCATTTCCTTTTGCTCCTTTTCTGAAACTGATTCTCAGTCTTTCCAAAAAATTCTTTGCCCCCCGCCCATATCTTCTTTCAGGCCACAAACTTTTACTGAGCACCTACTAGGTTCAAGGTCTGCTCTGCCAGGGAGGCAGCTGTGCACAAGGTAGCCATGTTCTCATAGAACTTATTTTCTAAAAAGTCCTTTTCTTCTTAAGGAGATTCATTCTTTTTTTTTTCCTAAGATTTTATTTATTTATTTGACAGAGACACCGGGAGAGAGGAAACACAGCAGGGGGAGTGGAAGAGGGAGAAGCAGGTTTCCCACCAAGCAGGGAACCCAATGCCAGGCTCGCTCCCACGACCCTGAGATCATGACCTGAGCGGAAGGCAGATGTTCAACAACTGAGCCACCCAGGCACCCAAGGAGGTTCATTCTTATTAGAGGATTAGTTTCTATTGCTTGCCACGAAGGAATCCTGACTGATACTAACATTCTCCCTGCAGAGACTGCTGGGAGTCTCTGACCTAGGCCCTGCCCCTTCTCTAGGTCATCTTGGATAAGCCAGATGCCAGTCCTACAGAAGAAGTCAGAGGGTTTTGGAGGGGGGGTGGGGGGTAAGCCTGGTGATAGGTATTATGGAGGGCACGTATTGCATGGAGCACTGGGTGTGGTGCATAAACAATGAATTTTGGAACACTGAAAAAGAAATTAATAAAAAAAAAAAAAAAGAAGAAGTCAGAGGGAAAACCCCAGGCTCTACGTAGTTCTCAAAGACCACTTCTCTGATTAGCCCAAAGAAAAACAACCTGGGACTTCATCTAACCTACTCCCTTTAGGATAATGAAGGACCGAACAGGAACACTTCCATGACAGTGGCTTCTCTACTGGAAACCCTCCATCTAAACCCGTTTCTCCTCTGCTGCTTGCAGCCAGAGGAGACCCGTTACAATGAGCATTACATTGCTTGCGCCTCATTACGATTGCTTTCAAGTTTCATCTTCACCGGCAGCCTTGTGAAAGCCGTCCCCCACCAAGACCCGTGGGATTTATTCTGGGGTTAGGCAGGAGACAAGATGAGAGAAGCTGATCGAAGTGGCCAGACAGGACTTTCTCCTCAGGTAGCGCCAGACAGGTCCTAAACATAACTGCGACTCTATTCTGCAGCCAGGAAGCCTGCTGTTTGCGTCACTGGGGCAGGGCGGGGCGGAGGGGGCGTGTCTCAGTGATTGCGGCTGGGAATTGTCACCGTTTAGCTGAGCGCTCCTGGCAAACCCTAGAGCTGGCTTGCATAATGCAGTGTCTAGAGAACACGATTCCAGTGGAACAGAGCACGTTGGCAGTTAAAAATAGAATTCGGTCACATAACAACTCATACATAAACCGGGAGGCTGGGGGAGGAACGAAATTCAATAACACTCCCAGGGGGTTACTGAACACCTGCCCCGGTCACTCAGAGCCCCTGCTCTCTGGGAATTGCCAGCTCGGCCCTGAAACTGAATGGCAGAAATAAACAACAAAACTGACCCAGTTAAATCAAGAAACAGGAGTGCACCTTTAAGCACGCAGGAATTTGGGCAGCCTCTCCAGGCCAGGCCCCCAGGGAGACTGAGTTCCATGCTCTTAAAGAATTGACTGCTGTAGATTCAATGGCAGACATGCTGGGTTTACAGCTCCATGGAAAGCTGAGACCGGGGTAGGACTGAATGCGTTTTCACTGCATGAACACGTGTTCCGCTCTGTCCAGAATGCACTGAATGTGGTCCCTGGCTCCTCCTAAGCAGATGCAGACATCACATGACCCACTGCTTGGGCTTGCAAAGAGCTGAGGTTTAGAAAAGAAAGATGTGGGTTTTCCTTACCAGGAAAGACATTAAAACGGTAGTATAGTTCTCACTGGAAAGGTCATGCTGGGGAAGGAGTAGAGACCTGTCTGTGAACATAGAAAGCAAAGCCCACCGGATTACTGATATTGTAATATACCACCAGAAAAAAAGGATGTGTGAGAGCGAAAAGAAAAGAAGGCTCCTCCTACCCCAGCCCTGCCCTCACCAGCCCTCCATCTTGACAAATTGCTTCTCCTCTCTCTGCCTCTCTTCCCCTCTTTAAAAGTAACTTATGATGACTGTTTCCCTTCCAAACGCACCAGAAGGGTAGAAAGTTTAATTGGACACTTGCGTTGGTTCTTTTGTTTCTGATTGTGGAATTCTAGAGCAGTAATATCCTCTGGGGAGCTTATAAAAATTACAGTACCTGGACCACAGCCCCAGAGATTTTCGGGTGGTGGGTTTCAAGGCCTGGGTAGATTGAAAAAGTCCCCCAGCTGATTCTAATGTGAAGCCCGGGCTGAGAACCATGAGCTTCGACAGAGAGAAAAATTGCTCTACTGCTTCCCCGGGGGGGATGGTGGAAGACGGAAGACACACAGATTCTCCGACCTCCTCCAAATCTTCAAAGGGTTTCTTTTCATGGGCTTGGACAAACTGTCTTGTTCCCAGACCTTCCCTCACCAACATCCTCCACCCTTCTGCCAGCATTGCTCAGTGAGGAAACGAGCTAAACATCTTGAGAAAGTGGCAGGGGACTTCTGATTTTTTTTTTTAAGATTTTATTTTATTTATTTGACAGAGAGAGAGAGATCTAAAGTAGGCAGAGAGGCAAGCAGAGAGAGAGGGGGAAGCAGGCTCCCCGCTGAGCAGAGAGCCCGTTGCGGGGCTTGATCCCAAGACCCTGGGATCTTGACCTGAGCTGAAGGCAGAGGCTTAACCCACTGAGCCACCCAGGTGCCCCCTTCTGATTGTTTTGAACTGAAGCCAAACCTTAAGTAGCACTTAAGTATATTATGGCCTTTATCTCAAAGTTTATCTTTCAGGACTTACTCAGTCCTGGAGCATCTGTAACCAAGCAGGGGGTCTTACAGTCCTCAGTCTGTGCTGCCATGTTCAGGACCGGCTGCTGCCTTCAAACCAAGCTGGCGATATTGCCCTTGTGCCTTGCTGTGGGCCATTACTAGTACAGGATGCCTGGGGGTTAAGCACCCCATTCTGCTATAAAAAGGGAATGATTCAGGCCAGAGGATCCACAGTGAGTCCCTTAGGGAGGGACTTGATGCCTCGGTGTGGTTTGGTCAGTCCCGTTTCCCCTGTACCCCTCCATGAGCTCCATGCCCATCCGCCCCCCAACCCCCCGCCCGACAAAGCATCTGTTACCACAGTTTCGCTCCACAGATCTGTTATGTCTCCCACTGGAAGTCCTGGAAGACCCATGGTCCTTTCCTTGTCCTTCTATAGCCTGTAATTTGTTCTCTGCCCTTGAAAGCACCCTGTGTGCTTCTGCTCTGTTGAATCAGACATTTGGAAGGACGAGGAAACCTCGAAAGAGCAACCAAAGGAAACCCCAGCAGGGTCATAGTAACAAGCGTGGTTAAGAGCTAGGGAATCAAACAGGCGTTAATTTGAATCCTGTCCCTATCACTTCGTAGCCATGCACCTGGGATAACATACCTAATCTCTCTGAGCCTCAGTTTACTCAAACGTAAAAGAAGTTGAGTCATAAAATCTATAGCATAGGCTGGGTATGAGGTTGAATTGAGAAGTACCTGGCATCATGTGACCATCCCAAGTGGCAGTCACTACCATCACTGTTATTATTAATAAAGTTAGGAGTGCAGAGAGTGGGGGATCACTGGCGTCTCCTCGGAATCAATGTGAACTGTGGAGCAGCAGGCCCCGGGGGAGAAAACCTCAGTTTAGAACCATCCCTTTCTAAGATTTTAGACCAGTCGGAGAATCTCTGCAGCCTTCTGTTTCCCCGGGAGCAAAATTGTGATAATAATGATATAATAATGATGTGGAGTGGTTGGAAGGACTAAATGCAACAACGCATAAAAATGTGCTTTGCAAACTACAAAGAACCATATAACATTAGTAATCACGAGTCACACCCAATTCTCAATACTTCCTGGGACTGGTCCTAAAAACTGGCAGAAGTAATAAATGGCTTCTCTAAGATTAGACATGGAACAAAATGGGACTCAACTCCCATGCCTTTAATCCAGCAGCTCAATAAAGTCTGGGCCATTGGGTGAGCCCCACAGAGAATGAGGGATCTGATTAAAAGAGGGCACCCGTGCTGGGCTTAATTGCATTCTGGAATGATCCCTTCCTTGGATACAGCAACTGCCTAGTGTTTACTTACCCTATTATCTCCCACTGCCTCAGGAGACATCTCAGCAATTAGTTAAAGTTATCGATTTTCAGAAACTATGACCTTCATAAAAGATGGCCTAATATCACAGGGCGAAAAAAGAGAGAGGGCAGAAAATATCATAGCGCATGTTTCTGCCTTTCCAGGAGCTTTTTTTTCTTGGCTCTCACTTTTTTTTTTTTTTTTTTTTTTTTTTTTTTGGTGCCTAACTTTTAAAAAAATAAATTGGATTTTGGGTGACACTTTCCTGGTATTTTTTCTAGGGGTTTTCCAACCCCTGCTGACTTTGCTAACCTACTCAATTTTCCACTGCTACCATAAATAGACATTTCTAATTTAAAAGTTAAAAGCAGGAGCACCTCTGTTGGCAAGAGAGAGGGAATTTAATGTCAAAATATCACTAGCCACCTGTAAGTAGGCCCTGGATGGCCGCTATCAAAGTGGAAGCTCTCTTTGGGTCTTGAGCTACATAATTACAGCCTCTCTTCCTCCTCCGTCCTCCAGCTGTCCTCAGCGCCTCTGTTGACCCAAGCTGCTCCCCATTCACATTAAAGATAGAGATGACTCAGGACACCTTAAAATGCCAGTCCTCTAATACAGTGTTGTTTCAGGAACATTCAAAATGTAGCCAAAGGAAAGAAATTCTAATAGTAGAATTCCAGGCTTTGCTCTTGGGGGCCCAAGAGGTACTATGGGAGCAGGCAGAAGGTTAGTTCTCCAGTAATACTTGCAGTCTGTTGTATCAAGTCTTTAGATGACTTCCTAATTCCTTGCCCACTGTCCACTAGAAAGAAGTTGGGGCCAACTGGATCTGTGGACTTTGGGGGAGGGGGGCAAAGAAAATTTGCAAAGAGGGCACAGGAATGCCACTCCTCCTGAATTGTTTACATATTTGTGGAAGACACAGGGATAACTCAAAGGGACGAGAGGCAATCTAGTGACAGGAATGTTCTCCGTCCTCAAAAGGGCTCCTATGGAGGAGTGTCTTAGAGTTGGGAGGGTGTGTAAAATATGCACCACTGATAATGGGCCCCTTTTGAGAGCTTTCTTCCAATCCCCATATAATTTCATTTTGCCCCCAAATTTGACAACAAATTAAGAGCAAGAAAAGAAAACTTCAAGTCCCTTGTTCAGATCTGCAAAATCGAAAGCCCTGCTTATGCAATACTACACTTCACCAGTCAAAACAGCAGTGTGCGTTTATTTTAGGATTTGGCAAGAATTCAAGCACAGGAACCTGCGAGGTTAAAACAGGCACTGGCACGTAATTGGGTAAGGCAAAGAACCAGGAAATGGATGTTCTGAAAGGACGAAAAAGAAAGAGGATCTCGATAAAAAGGACAGCCACCAGCTACCAAGAGGCCTAGTCACCCTTTGAGGGGCTCTAGACGCGTAAAAGAAGGACCAGCTCGGCAGGTTGTAAGTCACCAGCGACCCAACACATCCCTGAAATGAATGGAAATCTGCATCTGTAACCTCCCATCCCCAGGCCCAACGCCTGACACACTGGAAAAAAGGGCCCTCTGTCCTGCCTGGGCCAGCTCTGCCCCAACCAAAGCAAATATTAGACAAATATTTGAAGAATATCATTGCAAGGGGCGTGGGGAATTATTTGCCTGCTCGAAGCACCCATCTTTGTTTGGGGTGCCTCTTCACACCCCATAGCTGCACAAGCCAAGAACACAGGGGAGCGGTACAGGCCAGGACTATCAACATCAGAAAAGGGGTAAACATTGTCTTCTCTCTTTCATCCTCTAACATAGGTGCCTAGGGTCCCTGGGCTGCGCAGGGTCAGGACAAGGGTGAGGTGGGATGAGGAAAAGAGAAGGATAATGAAGCCAGGGCTGCTCCCCCATTGGGCACTGTCTCACTTATGCTTCATGGCCTGGAGTGGCACAAAGGGGATTTCCATTTTTTTGAGGCCTTCTGAGGTGCCAAAGACTACTGGTTGCATTATAGACATCATCTCTTTCAAACCCTCACCACCCACGGTGGTAGCTTTGACCATTCACACATTCCCAATGTGGGGCGAGGGAAATTACAAAATGTATCCCAACTCACACAGGGGTTCAAAGCTGGGTCTGACCTCCCAGGCCACCCCCCACCCCGCTCGTACAGGACACATTTGGGGCTCCTCTTCATTTCCTGCAGTGTCCCCTCTAGCCTGGACTGTCAGCCCACAGCCCTGGCTCTGTGGCCTCTACAGCCCGGGAACTTACTCCCCCTGGGGCCAGCTTGAGTCCTGCCTGGGAGAGTCAGGACCTTCCCCTTGCTGCTGTGGGGTAGCTAGGCCAATCAGCCACACACCTTGACATTGTGGCTTCTCCTACTGCTTCTAGCCTCAGCTAGAAGGTCTCACACAGGCTGTGAAATCTGATTTCCCCAGAAGTGGTGCCCAGGGGTAGTTATCTCTGTGCTGGAGAGACCCAGCCCGACAATCATCTTCACCCTCCTCCCTTGCAAGGATGACTCCAAGGCACCATCTCTTAAAACAACCCCCCTGAAGACCTGCCATGTGGCTGAGCAGATACACCTGCCCACCTACCAGCCCTGTGTCTTCAGAGCTCTCTGTGAAGCAAGCTAAGGCATCCTTAGCGTTATTCCTTGGAACTTTCCCTACCTCCCTTCACTTTTCCCTCATCATCATGGCCCAAAGATTGCACTTTCTAAATCAAGCAAGCCTGGGACCCAGGCTTTCCAGTTTTGTCTTGACTTATTAATTTTGTTGTTCTTAATCATGTGTTTGGTACCCACAATCCCAAACAAAAGCTAGAACCTTGACATAACCTTCATCTAACCATGTGGTCCCCCAGCCCACTCCCCTCATGTATCCACCCAAGAAAACCATCCTCCAGAATTCCTTTGTTTTTTTTTAATAGGTAGTTTTATTCCATCTATATGTATTTCTATAAAGTATATTTTTTTCTAAGTTATGCTTTTATTCATTTATTTAATCCACTTAAATAACAAACAATTGTTGAACTCTATTTATCCATGTACCGTGCCAGGCCAGGGGGATATAAGGATAAATAACACACAATACCAGCCTTTAGAAAGTTCACGGTCTAGTTGTACTCTTGAGAGTGACATCTTTTTATCCTCTTAGTCACTCAACATACTCCCGCCTTGGTCTACGCTTAATCACACACTGGAACAGATCACTCCATTTCCGTCAATCCAACTCTATTCATGATTCAAGTTTTAACTCTTGTATCAATGCTTCCAATGATTTCAGGCAGTGTTTGGATGAACTAAGATTTAAGATTATAAAGTATATTCTTATATTAGTTGTTTTCAACTTTATACAAATTATGATATTGTATACTTTTAGGACAGCTACTTTCTTCACTTAATGTTTTATTTTTTCATTTCTAGGATTTATCCACACTGTAGTGAATTAGAGTAGTTCATTTGTTTTTATTGCTACGTGATAATGTTATGTAACTATATTACATTTCACCCATCCGCTCTCCTGTTGATGGGCACCTGGGCTGTTCTCAGGTTTTCACATTGCGAAACTATGAACATTCTTGCACATGTCTCCTGTTGCAAATCTGCATGAGTTTCCCTCGGGTCCACCCCTCGGAATGAATTGTTGGATCATATCCACACAAATGTTCAACTTTAGGAGACAGACCAAACTGTTCTCCAAATTAGTTAACCAAACTTGTGTTCCTTTTATCATACTCGGACTGTTCTCTAAAATCCAGTGTTTGTGTTTCCTCTTGTTCCGATAGCTGCCAAAAGTGAGAATTGCTGGGCTCCTCTTCATTAAGGGCAGTACCTTACGTTTCCTCTGAGTATTTGGATTTTTTAAGAGGATGCTTGGAGAGGCAACACTTCCATCCAAAGCAGTGACTTTCCCAGGCTGAATACTGCGGGGCCTCCATCTCTACAGCCCCTTCCAGATTCACTCAAGTTCACTGACATGCTTACTAAGTCCTGGGGCTGTGTAAGACCTTGACCATCCAGGAGTGGGAGACACAGCCTTGCTTTCAAACATTCTAAAGACTGATGTCTGAGAAAGACAAGAACACTAATTATGATGGGCTTGGATGCTATCTCAATCTTGCTTTTTCTTCCTCACTCTTTCCCTTAGGTGAATGGTAATGCAGGTTGATGGAAGGCAACGGGGACGGGAATGAGGAGAGGGATTGGTGGAGGGGGGAGTGCAGTGCACGGGAAGGCTTGAGAGAGCAGACAGGTATACACTAAACTTGGCTACCCCAAGGCAAATAATGTCAAAATAGTCCCACCTCATTATTTGCTATCACCAGTCCCCTTCCATGATAAATGTCCTATGAGAAATTGTCCCCTTCTAACAAGGATAGCTGGTTCTACGGTGAGTCAGAGAGCAGGTTGCCCCGTTCCTAGAGACTGGTAGAAACCTGTCCTTCTACTCAGCTTCACCCACACAAAGATCTTATAGAGTGGATATAGCACAGGTTAGGACCTCTCTGCCCTCACTCCCTAATCCCGTTTGCCTCTGCTTGGTTTCATCTTCAAGCTGACTCCATGCATCAGTCAGTTGGACTCTGGTTACCTCAGACCTCCAGAGTTCCTACAGCCTACGATCCTGGAAAAAAAAGGGTATTTTTCTGGATAGCTGGTGAATAAACACAGAGACTTCTGGGGAACTACTCTTTTAGGAACTAATCACTGTGACTGGAATGATGTCATACTCTGATTGACTGCGTCTGGACCACATACCCATCCTTGGGCCAAACCACCTGACCAGGAATACTTTGGAATGTAGCTGGGGGATGCGGTCCCCCAGAAAGGATGCTGGGCAGATGAAAAAAAGGGGGGGGGGGCTTGAAGGCTCAAGACGGTAGCAGTTTTACTTGATTACTCCAGTTCATATTCCTCTTATTACCTCTTTCACTAGGGAGAGGTAAGGCATAACTATATTTTACATTCTATCTCAGCATTCTATCGACTGTAGCACAATGATCCTTGTAATAGAGAGATAACTTAAGTCCTCTGCCTGACTTCTCCTTGCAGTGGCTTTAGTAATCACATGCATAAAAGAATGGTGAGAACTGCACAGGCAGTCTGGTGTAATACAGATTTATAGTCCCCTCTAACAGTTGAGCAAGCAGGGACCTCAAATGGCTCCCCACTTTGCCTTTAAAGTTTAGGAGGAATTCTGTTCCCCCTCTACTCTTTACCTGGGTTTCTGATCTGGAAGTGTCGTGAGTTTACTCTCCTACATGGAGCATTTTCCATCAGTTTTCTCAATACCTTTTTTTCTGGGGCTCTGGGTATATTCTTTAAGCCTCTCTCTTCTTATCACTAGCAGCTCTATAACTTACCACCTTTCCCTTTGTTCTTGTCCTTAGGCCAGTCTATTAGAATTCTCAACCCTGGAATTTCGGAAGATGCAGCTGAAGGATGCAGCATTGCGTTAGGGTGGGGAGAGCAGACGGCAGCTAAATCCTAAAGTCAAACCTCACAGACAGCAGTTCATCTCACCTACTTAATGATCATAGCTGGCTCTGGGGAGCCCCTCAGTGCTTAGAATGTTAAGTTTAAAGAATTTCCGAGGGTTCTGAGAATGCCATAAGATTATCCCCAGAAGTCCTCCATGGGATTTCTTACATGGGACCTAAGTCAATAGTAGTCAATGATGTAAATTATGAAGATTGTAGTCATTGCCACCTTATCTCTGTTGTACTACAGATTTTGCAAGGTACCCAAATTGTAGAGTGGAAGACAAAAAAATACAATAGCGTAGGTTTTGTACTCTTCATTGCACATATCACAACTTGAAAGTACATTTTCCTTAGTTTTTTATGCTTTTGGCCCTCCCTTTTAGAATATAAATTCTCTGAAGACAAAAATATCTGGTTCTCCTCTGTATGATGAGCACTTAGCAAAGTGCCTGGTCCATATGGGTGATCGATAAATATTGGAAAGAAGTCTCTATTCAGGTCTCTCTTCTCAAATGGTTGGCAACTATTGAAATTAAATGTGTTGAGAAAATCCAGTCTCCCTTAAATTAAGTTGTGCAGGAATCCAAGTTTACTTTAGTTCTGCTTCCCATTTTCCTTTTCTTTGATACTGAACAGCTTCTCTAGCATACTTCCCAGGCATTCAGTATCCCTTCTGCAACTTCTTGGCAGCCTGGAACTTTTTCCTTTGGTTAAGCCTGTCTTTCTAAGATGGTACCCCAGATTCCAAGATTACCCTTTTTCCCCCTGCACTCCCACTAAAATTCCCACGTTTCTCACTGCCAGGAGAAAAATAATCAGATAATTTTCCATTAGAGTGTTATACTGTAAAGATCATTTAATGCAGTAATTCTCCAGGGTGTTGGTATTTTAAAATGTGAAGCTGTAGGGGTGCCTGGCTGGCTCAGTCAGTGGAGGGTGAGACTCTTGATCTCGGGGTTGTGGGTTCAAGCCCCATGTTGGATGTAGAGATTACTTAAAAATAAAACCTTTTTAAAAAATAAAATAAAATGTGACATTGTTAACATAAGTATTAGGGTGGCATTTCAAGATCCCTGTGACAAGGCAGCAGGATGCATATATATTTCTATAGGCAGGTGGTAGGGTGATTGGGGCTGTCCTCTTCTCAGGGTTTTGCCTTGATAAAAAAAAAAAGTCAAAGTCAATAAATTCTTAGATTTCTTATCATATGGTCATTCTGGGAAATGAAAAAAAAATAATAAATCAGGGGATTTTAACCACAAACAAAACACCTTACTTTTATCTAAAAAAAGGGAAAAAAAGAAAAGACCAACGAAATTGTTTCAGAAAGCCAAGACCAATTTATTTAGCTTGTAAGACAATTACAAATAATTGTCGCTTTAGAAAAATGGGATGGGCAAAGAGTACAAAAAATACAAACCTATGAAGAATAAAGAATGATCACAGGGAGGTTCTCCAAAAGAATCCTTTAAATGGCTAACTCCTGAAGTGCATGTAAAGTAAAATTCCACTTGCAAAAATAACATCTACAGTTAACTTTCTAGAAACCATGCTACTGTATTAAATACTTTCTTCTGCCTCCAAGAGAAATTGTAAACAAACTTCCATTGCCAAAAGTTCGTCAGCATCAGAATTTCCCTGGCCAGCTTTTACTCAGGGATTTCTCTATTTACCCTCTTCATATCATGTTAGGAAATTGATTTTTTTTGCTGATAAGATTACAGACCTCCTGGGCGTGTGACTGATCAGCTTTGAAAGCCATCCCCTGTGGTAGCCTGTTCTCTCTTAATAAATGCTCAGAAGATCATGGCGGTCCTGACCCAAAGTCCACAGGACCAGAATCAGGAGGGAAGGACATTTCTTTGGGTTTCCTATGTTAGATACAAGAAGTTCAGGTCCTGGGGCGATCCTGTCCAGCATGCTAAAAACAAAGCACTTCATCTGCTCAGTTTACTGTCCCAGATCTATCACACCCTGTTCTCTCTCTGGCAGGAAGTCAGTTCTCTGCACTTGCAAACAGAATAAACAAACCATCCATACAGAACTAGTGGACACTTTGTTTTGTTTCCTGGCAGGTTTCAAGAGAGACCCCTGGGTGTAATACAGTATTAAACTTGAAATCTCTGTATCCCTCTCTGGGGCCACTCTTCTTTCCAGGGAAACAACAAAACGTGGAAGTCCTTTGAATCATTACTTATGATAGCAGCGGCGCAAAACGGGATACTAAACTCTCCATAGCCACCCTGCTACATAGCTTAGGCCACCTGCTGAACCCTCCAGCCTGGGTAGGATTGGGGGACCAGCCTGAGACATTTTCACATTTTCTTCATCCCCCAGTCCTGATTTGTTGTTGGAAGTACTCCACCCATGTTAATTGACATACTTCAGTTGATGCTCTACAAATACTACACTCTCATTACACAGAGAGGTAAGCAAAAGGAAATTAAATGGCAATGCTTTGGGAAAATTTCTAAGTCTGATGAAGCCAGAGCAGGAATGAGTGGTTTCTGCACCTAAATCTCGTGCTTTTGTTGCAGGCAGTACTCTGCTGCCGGCGCTCACCTGGCTGGCTGCTTCTGCTCATTGTCACCCGTCTGGGACCTGAGATCCCATGACCAGCAGGTTTAGAAAACCTCAGCTCTCAGGGTCGCCTGAGGGGCTCAGTCAGTTAAGCTTCTGTCTTTGGTTCAAGTCATGATCCCAGGGTTCTGGGATCAAGTCCTACATCAGGCTCCCCGCTCAATGGAGAGCCTGCTTCTCCTTCTCCCTCCCACTCTGCCTACTTGTGCTTTCTCTCTCTCTATCCTTCTGTCAAAAAAAAAAAAAAGGAAAAAGAAAGAAAAAAGAAAATTCAGCTCTCTTGAACCTACCCACTAACTATGTTTTGAGCTTATCTTTTATTCTACCGCCATAGTGATATTCCTAAACTGAAACCTGATCATGTTATTGTCCTCTGTCTCAAAGCAACTCACTGCCAGAGAATCAAGTCTGAACTCCTAGGCTGGCACACAAAAACCAGCTTCTACACTGCTCCCCTTAGTCAAAGCATCAGATATACTGAGGTATTTGATCCCACAAAAGAACTCCCCTCTCCATTCTCATCATTCCCTACCTTCTACTGCACCTCTATCTGGATGCCCGTCCCATCTTCCTGGAGAAGCCCCTTCACCTCCCTCAAGCTTTGGTGCTGTGTCACTTCTGCTGTGAGGCCCTTTCCAATAAGCTTTCATCCCTCTGAGCCTCTGTCTCTACAAAATGTATATCGTAATTCCAACACCCTCCCTTAGTTCAAGAGTCACATGAAAAAGGGAGTACAAAAGCTCTCTGAAAAATGCCAAACACCATGCAAATTCCGAGTTATTATAAAAGTTATTATGCAATATGCTTTTTTTCTTTAGAAACCTAATTGAAGTGCTCGTGATGGTCACTATAAAATTAATCTCTACAAATTAGGGCATCTTTCCTGTTTATTCATTGCTTAAACTTGAGCTAAGCTTAAGATGGTGATGAGAACTGTGCTCACTTCAGCCACAAATATATTAAAATTGGACCCACACCAAGAGGATTAGTGTGACCTTTGCCCCGCATGATTTGCAGTAGTGAACATTTTCATTTTCTTTGCTTTCTAGAATCCTATTACCAAGTTTCATAGTTCTTTCCTTTTACCAATGGAATAGTCTTCCTTACAACTCTCATCCTCTTGTGGACAATAAATAAAAGTTTGACATCCTTATGCTTTTGCTCTAACATTGAGTTTTGGTTATTTCTTGACCACCCAGTTGGGAGACTGAGCCACCCACAGTTTCTGGAACACAGTGATAATAACAGGTAACATTTACTAAGCGCTTATTCTGTACCGGGCCCTCTTCCCTATGATCTCTGACAACTATAAAATGTAAACCTCACTACAACACTCATTTCCTCTCTGCAAAATGGGAATGAGAAAAGGGAAACTTAAAGGTGAAAGCCTTTGCTGAAAGTCACAAAGTAGAGGCAGGGTTTAAACCCAGGAGTCTGGTAACACAGCCCTGCTTTTGACCACCAAATTGTAACCACTGCTCTAATGGACTTGGGAGCGGCAAGAGGGCTCTCCTGTGCTCAAGAAACTCACATTTAGTGCAACGGGTGTTGGGCCCACAGCTATGAGAGCAGACACCAGGCTTTAGGTGTACAGCTGGATCAATCATACGCCACAGTGGGTCACTGCCACCTGCTGGGAAATGGACAGTGAAGGGAGACAACCAAGGGGAAGCAGGTACTAACACCAGATAGTTAATGAGCAGGACCAAAAGGGGTCAAAGCCATTTGCCATTTACCAAATCCTCGTGCATTCTGTTCAGTCTTCAAGAGAAAGGAAAATTATTTTGTCTTTTTCATTTCCCTCCATTCCTGAAAATCCCTTCAATAAAGATCTCACTAGTTTAAAGTGATATCCCAGATTGGGTCCTGGAGTGGTTAAAAAAAAAAAAAAATTAGTGGACAAGTGGTGAAGTTTGAAAAATTCTGTAGTTTAGTTAATATTAATACATCAATGTTAATTTCCTTGTATTGACACATCTCTTGGTAATAGAAGATATTAGAAGAAGCTGGGTGAAGTGTATATAGCAACTTTTCTGTAAATTGAAAATTATTTTTAAAATTAAAATTTAATTTAAAAAGAGTTCAGTTTAATTATTTTGAGATTAATTTACCGGGCCCTCTGAGTTAATCTATTGCACAATTTAATAAATGTAGAGTGATTTTTACATTTTTCTAAAACAGTTTCTTTAAAAGATTTTTTGTTTATTTATGTGAGAGAGAGAGAGAGAGAGCACAAGCAGGGGGGAGGAGCAGAGAGAGAGGTAGAAGCAGACTCCCCACTGAGCAGGGAACCCGATGTGGAGCTCGATCCTAAGACCCCAAGATCAGGACCCGAGCCAAAAGCTTAACCGGCTGAGCCATGCGAGGACCCCAATTTTTACATCTTCCTAAAATGATTGTTGACTACATCAGTGAAAAGAAAAGAACTGTGTTTATTGACGAAGTTCAGGTTTTGAATTCAGCAGTAATAAACACTTTCTTTTCAGGAGAAAGACAATATTGATTGAGAATGAGTTCAAAGTCTCGTCTTTCTAGTAAAATGACCAGCACTTGGTATTACCATGGAGAAACACAAAGGAAGTTAGTCAGCAATATGATTTCCCTAACATAGTTTCCTTCTCACCTCTTGACATCCTTAAAGCCCAAGTATCATAACCTGGTACATGTTTTATAAAGAGCAAAGATAAAGTAAAATAATGACAAGCTAGGTAGACAAATCAGCCGTAATTATACTACCACGGATAGGACTCAATAATACTACCTTAGACAGGACAATTTTGCATTACAAATACTACTTTCCATAACAGCCCGAGTAGAGAGTAGAACACGCTGTGCCTAGGGGTACTGGCTCTTAGCTCAGATTTGAAGAACAAATCAGAAAATGACCAGTGTTGCAGTCAATATAATAGTCATCTGAACATTCTTCCCAGATTTTGAACAGTTGTGCCTTCAGTGAAGATGCTATTGTTTAAACACTCTTGTTTTTCCAGGATCAAAAAAATTTACAACTATCTGGTTGCCTAATTAGATCTCACTTGCTCTGCCAGCCACTACCAGCTCCTTCTCAGGAAAGTGGGCGTTCCTCTGAACTGAGATGGTTGGCAAAAGTGGTGCTAAGCTCTACATAACACAAAGTAACTGTAGTAATTCACTCCTGCTTTGTGTGGCCCAGTCAGATCCTGCGAATTAATCCCGACAAGTGACCAAATACTGCTCTTCTGCTCACCTTGAGTGGTCTCTATCTTTTCAAAACTAGTGGCACATAGCTAAGGATGAGAATTTCTTAAAGTTCAAGGTGCAAACTCTAGCACTAAAGGTTTTCTGGACATAAACAACCATACCTTCCACTTCTGGGATGAGAAGCAGGAGAGAGAGCAAGGAGGAGCACAAAAGTGGAAACACAAAATCAATCTTCTCAGAAGCTGAGAAAGAGTCTAGCCAATTCTCATTTCTTAGACCTTCAAAAAATGAAAAACTAAATGCCAAAGCTGGGTCACTAAATTACAGTATATTTTAGATTTTTAAAGGTAATAAATAAAATTGCAAATCGAACAGCGCTCAGATCTGGCAGTGTATAGCTCATTCGGAAATGTTAAAGTCTAATCTAACACTGAATCTTTGTGACTATGAAACCTGAAAGAGCACTACTATCCACAACCCACTCCCAGGCCTCAGCAAAACACAAATAAAAGTTTGTAAAAAATGGACTAAAGAGAACACATCAGGAGAAGCAGTAAGGAGATCCGCTACATTGGAGCTCCGGTAAGTGAGTGTCAGGAGAAAAAGTGCAGAAACGGAACAGAAAAGAAAAACAATAGAGGAAGCAGCGGAAGACTTGGACTACCACTTACAGTGGTCTCAGGTGCACTCAGAAAGATGCCCAGTAACAGTTGTCAAACCCTCCTACAATGGCAAGGAACCTAATTCATAGGCAAGTGCTTGCAAGGTGGTACTGGGACCCTACTGTGCTAATTCCTTATTTACTAAGTGTTAAACGGTGTTAACCATCTTACCATACACGGCAACAGGCCACCACTCCAGCTCTCCAAGGACCTCAAAATATTGGGGAAGCCGCCAAGGAGGTCACAACAGGGAGTCCGATAACTGGGTGCCGAGGAGAAGCGTCACCTAAGCCGAATCTTGAAAAGGAGGAGGAATTAGCCTTCTGTAGAAAGACACCTAGAGCCCCCCAAGTTGAGGACACGCGGGATAGGGTAGGAAGTGGGTAGGTGAGTCAGGAGGAGGCGGTCCGCCCACGCGTTTTTTCTATTCGATATACATCCTTCAACTCTGCCTCCAATGATGATAATTTGGGCAATGAACTCAATTTCTGTAAGTATGTGTGATGTAACGCTTTCGACTTGTTCTGTAACAACTTTCCATTTTGGCAAAAGGCCCCTAACACCAGCGTTGAAACGTGGCTTCATCTATAATAATATTTTGTAAGTCCGTCTACAAGTTGGGAACTGCGAACAGAAGAGGCTGGAAGAAAGCCGCTGCCGGGTACTGACCGCGCGGGACTATCCTCGAGCGAAGGTTCTGCGCGCGGCGGCGGACCGCGCTGCGCAGGTGCGGGGTGGGAGCGCACATGCGCGGGAGGAGACGGAGCGCCGGGGGGCTGGACATCAGGGAAGGGGGCGCGGCGCACGCAGCATGGCGTCCAACATCTACTTGGTTCGCCAGCGGATCAGCCGGCTCGGCCAGGTGCTGCCCGGGAAGCCGCCTCCCCTTTCCGGCCCCTGCCCAACCCTCGCCTCCCGCCACCGCCCCTCTCGCGTCCACGCCTCAGCGCCTCCTCTAGCGGCCCAACCGCCGCCCCGCCCCGAGGCCTCCCGGGCCCACCTCCCCGGGCCGCCCCGCCCTACGGTCTCCCGGGCCCACCTCCCAGAGCCCGCCCCGCTTGGCCTTCCTCGCGGCCCTGCTGCTCGGTCTCGTCGGTCCCCCTCCTTTTCCGCCCCGCAGTCCTGACTCTCTCTCCTTCCTTATCTCAGAGGATGTCCTCCTTCCAGCTCAACATTAACCCGCTCAAGGAGCCGCTGGGCTTCATCAAGGTCCTCGAGTGGGTAAGTGCAGCCCGCACCAGCGAGGCCTGGAATCGCGCCGCCGTGACCGTGACCGCGCCCGCGCCCACTCTGGCCCGGCGGGCGCCCTCGACTGAGAGGCCGGGGGCCCCGGCGGGAGCGAGAGCAGGGACGTCCGACCCCGCGCGGGCCCCGAGACCGCCCCCGCCGCCCTCGGGAGGGTCGGGACAGCGGGGAGGGGACGGGAGGCCGCGGGCTGAGCCTGCGCGGGGCGGGGACGCCGCGGTCCGCGTCGAATCACGAGTCCCTCACCGCCTCGGTCCCGTCCCGGCCGAGGCCGCCCTCCCACACCCAGGCTCACCTCTGGGTGCTCCCGCTGGAGTGGGAGTTCAAATTTCTCTTTGGTTGCACGGCTTCCCGCAAGGGAAGAGAAAACTTCCTGTTGCGGTCTAACCGAAACCTGGGGGCCGGAAAGGGCCTGCGGAAAGGGCCAGCCGGTGCCTTCTGCCCGGTGCTGACTGCAGGCCGCGCTCCGTCGAGAGCTGGTTGTGCCTTCTCCAAGTGAGCTGCCGAGCAGTCCGTTCGTAGCTTGCTTTTGATACGGCTCCAAGTTAAAAACGGACAAAAATAAACAGCGGGTCAGGCAAGCGGGGGGGGGGCGTCTTTTACAAAACGCGTCTAAGTCAGTCACGTCCACTCAAACACAGACTAGTAGGAGTCGCCATCAAGTTCGTTTAGGTATTTCCAATGTCCTGCAGTCAGCTTTCCGTCCTTTCCGGGGAACCTCTCAATCATTAACATCAAAGGAGACTTATTAATTCGACCTTGGCAGTGATCAGTCACTTGGAGGAGTTAAGCGAATACATCAGGCACCGCACATTTGCTTCAGATTTCGTGGCCTCGTACATGTTTCAGGGCTCATTATTGGGCCCGGATTAATAGGCAGCTGGCATCTGTCCACTGTGCAAGCAGGTTGTTTTTATAGCCAGCGACATTTACATCCGTAACTCTTTAACCCTATATTTTAGTGTTCAAGTGGTGACGAGGAAGAACTTCCAGTTGCCTGTGTTAAAAGACTGAGGCTGTTTTTTTAAAGTCACACAGAAACAAATTCCCACATGGGTACTCAAGAAGCTGATTTTCAGGAAGATCCCTACCTTTCCTCCAAAGTTTTACTTGTTCTCTGAAAACTGAAATAGTGCTGATTTCACACAAATGTTTACCTTAAAGACACATAAATATATGTTATATATATATATGTATTATGCACACACACTCACTCCTAGGGTTCTATAAACCCATTTTCAAATATAAAGAAAAGTATTTGAGTATATAAAAATACGGAATTGCAGGAGGAAAATCATGTTTAATTGGGCTTATCAAATATAAAGGTTAAGAAAAAGTCTTTGAGGGTTTTAATTACATTTGTAATTAAAGTTTTCACTTAATAAATGAGGCCATTTATGTTTGTGCTTACATTATTTGTCAGTTTTTTGTTAAAACATAGACGTAATTTTTTTCCTTGATATTTTAAAACATTAGTGATAAGTTTATTAGTGATCGTAGATAGGTCTGATGTATTTTGAAAAATATCCTGTTTAAGCTTTTTGAAAAAATACTACTTTTAGTGTGAACAACATACCATTACATAAGAGATTCCAATAAATACTTTAATAAAAGTATAAGCAAAATGTATTAGGTGAAAGAGAGAAGAAATCAGTTGCTTGCAGGAACTAGGGAGGATTTCATAGATGAAAGAACATTTGAAGGATGAGTACGTGTTCACTTAGGGCTGATGTAGGGCGTGGCTTTCCAGGGAAAGAGAAACTTGGGTTCAGCAGTGTGAAAAATTGAAGCAGCATAGCCCTGTTTGAGAACTTAAAATAGTTGGGGTTGACTTAAACTTAATACTGGAAAGGAGGGTATAGTTTGAGATGATTCTGAAAGGTTTCATAGGACTTATAGAGAGTTAGGAGTTTATACTATGGGGTTAATCTTTGATAACTTGGGTTCTTTCTTTAGGAAAAAACATATTTGTAGGTACAGAATTTGGAGTTATCGGATAGTTTCTTCTTAAGCCCAGAATGCCTACCATTTGGAGTGGGGACTCATTTAAGGGTTTTAAACAAGTAAATAATATAATTAGATTTACTTTTTAGAAATTTTCATTTTGTCAGTAGTGTAGAGGATGGATTAGAAAGGTCATAATTGAAGGAAGGGAGATATGTTGCTTGGGAATTATGAGGGCCTAAAGTTAATTGCAGTGGGAATGGAGAAGAGAGGCATAGAAATTAGAATGTACTTGGACGGTGAAGAAGCAGGAGGACTCTAAGAGGACTGCCATATTTCCGACAGGTTGGTAGTGGTATCTCTGTCAAGATACATCACTAAGGAGAAAAGCAAATTCTTGGTTGAAGCTCAGTACACTTTTGGGTGTATTGAGTTTGTGGTCTTTAGGTCACGGAAAGGAGGTATCTTTAGGCAGTTAGCTGTATGGCTATAGAGTTTAATAAAAAGGCAAGAATGGGCTGGAAATTCAGCAGATCCCTGCCAGCAAGGGAGAGAAGGAATGGTTAAGAAGATGCAAAAAAATAAATAACATCTTAGCATCACTTTTAGAATTTAAAGAAAAGAGTACTATTGAACAATATCAAGAAGTGCAAGAGAGAGGTTAAGTAAAATAAGGACTAAAATGCACACCTTGGTTTTGGTAATCCAGAGGCTATTGGTGGCTTTGTAAGAGCAGCATCAATAAATTCAGAAACCAGATGGTAGTAGGCTAGTGGATGTATGGTAAGAAAGTGAAGACAGTGAGAGTAAAGCACTATTTGACCTTGAAGGTGGGAGGGATTTGGGTGGTAACCCATCTGAAAGATGGGAAAAACTGAATGTGTTTGTGGGCTGGAAAGAAGAGCCTTGCGAATATTATCGTTGGAGGTTGAAAACAGAGGGAGAGAGGGGATGAATAATAAAACCAGGTTCTAGAGGAGAAGGGCCCATCATAGGAATTTTTAAATCTGTTTTGAATGAATTGGTCAAGTTTCATAACACATTGAGGTGTGGCAGGTTGCTTCTAAAAACAGTTAATAAATAAGTTTATAAACAAATCTAAAATCTAGATAATGGCTGTTTACCATCTGTGTAACTAAAAAAGTAATTCCCTCAATCAGCTCATCTCTAGCAAGTTTCTAGAATATGTTAGATTAAGATATAACCTGATGATATATAACTTTCAAGGGATTAGATGCCTAGTAAATATTTATTGACAGACTAAAACTATAATCGCCAGAGCAGAAGTATTTGCACTTTGCTTCTAAACTGCAGCCACCATCTTGTGCATGTTGTATTCCTTCTCTTTTCTTTCTTTTTTTTTTTTTGAACTACCCCTGGCACCTAGTTACAGTGCCTGGTAGTGACATTGTCTTATTTCTCTATGTGTTGTAAGTACTCAGTAAAGGTTGAATTTTTGTTGTATGGGAATAACAATACTTTGTGGGGCTGTTGGAATGATTGAGTTAATATTTAACTATGTGAATGATTATAATGTACTTGTGTAGTTCTTAGTAGGTTCTTCAGGACTGAGATGCTGTGTTTGTAAGACTAGACCCAAACAGTGGATAGACAACTATGAGCTCCATATGACTGACTACGTATCTCCTGGTTCTTTAAGATTGCTCAGTTCCCTATTACATATTTTAAACTTTAGAAATGATAAATTGTATGCTTTTCACTTGTCTGATAGGCCTTTAGAAGAAGTCTATCCAGGTGACAGTATAAAATTTAGGTAAGAATAAATGCCCCATGTATAGAAGTAGAACAGAGAAGTGAAAGTCAAAGATTAGTTTTATCAAATCAGCTCTTTAATGTATTCAATATTTCTGTGGTAAATTTTAACTTGGTTCTTACTTTTAGTCAAATATCCTTAATATTTAGGTAAAAGTTTTTCATTGAAATCATTTTATCTTTTTTTTTTTTTTTTTAAAGATTTTGTATATTTATTTGACAGAGATCACAAGTAGGCAGAGAGGCAGGCAGAGGGGTGGGGGAAGCAGGCTCTGTGCTGAGCAGAGAGCCCAATGCGGGGCTCCATCGATCCCAGGACCCTGAGATCATGACCTGAGCCGAAGGCAGAGGCTTTAACCCACTGAGTCACCCAGGCACCCTGAAATGATTTTATCTTTTTAAAATATTAAACACTGTGTGGGGCACCTGGGTGGCTGGCCCCATTGGGCTCTCCACTCATCCGGGAGCCTGCTTCCCTTCTTTCTCTCTCTCTCTGCCTGCCTCTCTACTTACTTGTGATCTCTGTCAAATAAATGAATAAAATCTTTAAAAAATATATATATTAAACACTGTGTTTTGGACTTTCTTGTTGCTATCTTGCATCGGGTGGGATGCTGAACAAATATTTAGCCCTTAATGAATCTAAGTAATATGCTTTCCTCATTCCACACACATGGAATTGTGGAAGAGATACTGTTTGAGGAGTATAGAAGGAATTACACACTAAGTTGAATTTTAGGATTATTAACCATCTGAGTATTTTTGTCTGTGCTAGTCAAATATGTTAACATATTTATTGAGTAGACATGCATGTGCTAGGGCTTTATTTATGTTTTCTCATTTAATCCTCTGACAACCTATGAGTGTTGTTATCTCCATGTTAGAGAAATGAAGTAACTTACCAGTGTCCATGATTATGATTACTACATCTCTTAACACTCTCTTCTTAGTCATTTTAATAACTACCTTTGTGTTTCTAATTGTCTTTTAATAAATTAATAAAAAGAGTATCAGAGGCTTAAAAAACAAAAGCTGAAGGTATCTGAAATGATTTTTTTTCCTTGTTTGTTAGATACCTGTTTATAATAAGATCCTAGGAATTAAAAACAAGTAGGATGTTCTTGATTCTTTTATTAAGTTTGAATGTTTTTTCTAATTTTATATTTACAATTAACGAACAAATTCAAAAGACACCAAGACATTCCTTTGGGGCAAATTATTATCCAAGAAAATTAGTGTGAAAAAAGAGGAAATAAGAAAACCTGTAATTCTTTGAGTATTGCATATATCAATTTGTTTAAACAACAGACTTTCAAATATACACAATAGTTTTTTTTAAAATACTTAAAAATTTAGTCATCCCAAGTAACATAAAATTGTTGCAAATAGAGACCATGTTTTATCCTAATTTTATCATTCAAAAATAGCACAGAGGAGCACGCTAGAAAATACAAATTATTTGTAATGCACAGTGGGAGGGACAGGGCATATACAGACTGATGTTTTGTCCATTTGCTTTATTTTTACATTTTTAGACTATCAGTCTATAAGAGACTGCTCTTTAGGAAGCTTACCTTTCTTTCCACCCTGCCATTTGGGTACACTTCCTCTTCCCGCCCCTACTCTGCCCCCATAATGGAAAAGATTTCAAATGGCATTTTATGCCTAGTAGGACTCTCTGTACTTAGAGCTTATTGATAGACTTAAAGACTCACTTCTATGCCTTTGCTCTTTGGCTTTTCTACCTGATTCTCAATTATTTACTACTCTTTATTTAGCACTCTTGTAGGTAGATCAGATATAATTTTCATAGACAACATATATATGTTGTAAGTTCTTTGAGAACACACACACACTCATACACACTCACCCCACACATACAAGTAGCAATCCCTGATAAAATATAAAAGGGAAATTTAAGGGGAAATTAAGCTAACAGAGCAGTGTCTGATACAATGGTTCTCAAACACTTTGGTCTCAGAACCCTTTTATGCTCTTAAATATTGAGGACCTCAAAGAGCTTTATGTTCGTGTGGGTTGTATCTATTGATACTTACCATATCAGAAATTTAAACAGAGGCTTTTAAGGGAACATTTATTTATTTTAAAACACAGTAATAATTCACTTAAAAACTTCAATTGCACCAATGCAACAAATGCTACCGGTTTTCCGATATCTGCCAGATATCCACATCTGAATAACTACTTTTTGTGTATTATTCTTTCAAGTAAAAATGGTGTTTCATGAAAAAAAAAACAACTAGTTCAGTGTATAACTCAGTTATTTTAAATGCTTTCCCTGGAGACGACCATTATGTGCGGTTAACGTATTTGTACATCCTGTTTCATCATACAGACTATTAAGAAGGCTCAAGGGTCAGGATTTCATAAAAATTCTAATTTTTGCTGCTTCATCAAAGACATTGTCAAGTAAAACTTGCCTTTTTTTAACTGTAAGGGCAGGACAGTGAAATAACCTTGATGCTATTGTTTATTCTTTCTAAAGCCCAACAGTTTCACCCACAAATGCTTTTGCTCAAATCAGTGCAAATGTCAACATGTGTAAAAGGCAAATAATATCTTAATAATACAAAAATATTTTTTACCTCATGGACTTTCTGAAAGAGTCTTGGGTACTCTCAAGGCACCACAGACCACACATTGAGAATTGAGAACCATCACTGGGGACCAGAAATGAAACAAAATATGGGTAGAAGAAGGAGTGTTCATGATCTGGGTAATATATTCGGAAAAAACTTCAACCTGTTGTCTGGATTTATAACTTATAGAGAGCCAGTTACTTAAGCAGGTGGAAAGAGAGAGATACAGTCTTCTAATTTAAGAGCTGAATCAACCTAGCCACTAGCTCGAGATCTGAATTTGTGAACACTTCATTATTCTCACATGTTGGTAGTTTGGGGGTCCCATTGTAAGATGTGGTAATTGCAGCCACATAGAAATGACTGTAAAACTACTAGACAGGGACAGAAAAAGGGGGAAAAAACTGTAAATTCGAGCCTACATCAGATATCTTAAAACACATGAAGAAAACTAGTTTTCACTTAAAAGTTCAAAAATCAGTGGCACAAATGCACTTCAGGACAGCCAGCCAGATCAACAATCAAGATACGGATTTACTCCAAAAAAACGTAAAAATAGTACAGTCTGAAATGATTTTAAAATAAATATATTTAAGTTCCTCAGAGATTTCTAGTTTCTTATTCAGTAGCTTAACAATTATTTAAGGGTGAGGGTGCCGTAACGGTGCCCGCAACAGGATCACCTGCCTGGCTCAGTGGGTAGAGCGTGCAACTCTTGATCTCGGGGTTGGGATTTTTGAACCCCACATTGGGCATAGAGATTATTTAAAAATAAAATTTTTAAAAAAGATATTTTCAACATGTAATAGTTAAGAGTTAGCAAAAAAAAAAAAAAACCCTTCCGTTTCCTCCAGCAGGAACAGTTAATTTCTCATGATACAAATTCTTAAGGGTTATGGAACCATACTAGCAGGCTATTTAGAACTTTCTAGGATTGTACTTTACAAGCAGAGGGAGATCATAGAAGAATGAAGCTGAAGCAGTTTGTACCGGACTTCAGTGCTTGGTTCATAGTGGGAATAAACTGAAATAGCAGCATCGATAACAAAACATTTTTAAGAATAAATGTCTTTTGGGGCTCCTAGGTGGCTCAATCGGTTAAGAATCTGTCATCCGCTCAGGTCATGATCCAGGTTCTGGGTTAAGGTTAGGAGCCCCTCATCAACCTCTCTGCTTAGCAAAGAACCTGCTTCTCCCACTCCCTGCTGCTCCCCCTGCTTGTGCATGAGTGCGTGCATGCTCTGTCAAATAAATAAATCTTTTTTACAATTTTTAAAAAAATAAAAATGAATGGGGGTTCCTGGGTGGCTCTGTGGGTTAAGCCTCTGCCTTCGGCTCAGGTCATGGTCTCAGGGTCCTGAGATCGAGCCCCCACATCGGGCTCTCCGCTTGGCAGGGAGCCTGCTTCCCCCTCTCTCTAACTGCCTCTATGCCTACTTGTGATCTCTCTCTGTGAAATAAATAAATAAAATCTTTAATTAATTAATAAATAAAATGAATGTCTTTAGTAAATGCATGGGGACTTTTAACTCATAAAAAGCAGTGCGCTTTGGTTCTAAGTATCTAATCTTACTGATTGTAAGGCAAACATGCCATGAGAGTTCATTTTCATCACTGAGTGGTTCTTTCATTTAGTAAAACAACATACATTTGATTTGCATATAAACACTCAAATACAGTGTACTTTTAGGTCTAGTTCTGAAGATGTCAGTTATGTCAGTTTCTAGACTAAGTAAATGCATGGGGACTTTTAACTCATAAAAAGCAGTGCGCTTTGGTTCTAAGTATCTAATCTTACTGATTGTAAGGCAAACATGCCATGAGAGTTCATTTTCATCACTGAGTGGTTCTTTCATTTAGTAAAACAACATACATTTGATTTGCATATAAACACTCAAATACAGTGTACTTTTAGGTCTAGTTCTGAAGATGTCAGTTATGTCAGTTTCTAGACTAA